>NC_140586.1:735018022-735023022 GCF_964204655.1 Triturus cristatus | reverse complement strand
CTTATTATAAGGGAAAAAAACTTAGCATTTAAAAAACCGTACTAATTCACTGAAAAAACCATAGGTTTCACACACGTTATAGTTAGGAATTAGCATTTAAAAAACCTTGCAAATTCACTGAAAAAACCATAGGTTTCACACATGTTATAGTTAGTGGAAATTTTACTGATAAAAAACCAATGAAATTGCCCCGTTATAGTTAGCGCAGGCAACTATAACTCACGCGACCGCAATCCTCTGCTGATGACATATGTGTCTTTATGAAAAAAAAATATTTGTAATATATGTATAGCTAAAAATGTATGGAAGAAGACATGGGCAAATAAGTGTCTAAATACAGTATTAGCATCAGCAGAGGATTGTGGTCGCGTGAGTTATAGTTGCCTGCGCTAACTATAACGGGGCAATTTCATTGGTTTTTTATCAGTAAAATTTCCACTAACTATAACATGTGTGAAACCTATGGTTTTTTCAGTGAATTTGCAAGGTTTTTTAAATGCTAATTCCTAACTATAACGTGTGTGAAACCTATGGTTTTTTCAGTGAATATATATATATATACACACATATATATATATACACACATATATATATATATACACACATATATATATATATACACACATATATATATATATACACACATATATATATATATCGTCAAAGTACAAAAATACGTGCGCTCTCAGGTAAGTACAAGAACCCATCGCGGTACCAATCAGTTGTTTATAGATGGTACCGTTGAAGATGAAGATGTTATTGGTGAGGCAGAATTCCGTCATTTCAATGATCATGTCATTGTGTTCCAAATATTTGATCTCTCTTTGGTTGAGGAAGTGCCTGCATGCCTCTAATCCCTGTTGATGGTCGATTATGGTGTACAGTGATTGTACGTCTAGTGTAATGAGTAGTAGGCCATTCTCCATTCATTTTACGTTAAGTTTACTGTGAGTCATCTACAAGTGCTACGATATATTAGTGTTCTTCGAGCCATACACTTTTTTGCGGTCATTTGACCTATCACATATGTAACAGTGGAGTATGTTCTTTCGTGCAATTGTACTGTTGGTCGTTTTCACATTACGTCATTGTGAATTTGCTTTGCATTTTGCCTTTCACTATGTTTACCTATGTTGACCTTTCCAAGATGGCGGACGCCTTCTTTCTCTTAGTCCTATTTTGACTCCACTGCCCTCTTAGTTGTGTCCTGTGTATACATTTGTATCTAGTTTTCCAGTACACGGTTCCATGTGAGCAAGGCTGCGGACGCAGTCGAAACGCGTTATGGAATAAACCTGATCACTACTACAACTCGGATGTGTCGTTTACTTACCTGAGAGCGCACGTATTTTTGTACTTTGACGATAGTATTGCCGGTTGCTTCGCCGGCGTGTACGCCACTTTCCAAGGGTGCCAGCTGTCCGGAAGAAGCGTTTGCGGATTTTGGATATATATATATATATATACACATATATATATATATACACATATATATATATATACACATATATATATACACACATATATATATACACACATATATATATACACACATATATATATACACACATATATATACACACATATATATATACACACATATATATATACACATATATATATACACATATATATATACACATATATATATACACACATATATATACACACATATATATATACACATATATATATATATACACACATATATATATATATACACACACATATATATATATATATACACACACATATATATATATATACACACACATATATATATACACACACATATATATATACACACACATATATATATACACACACATATATATACACACACATATATATATACACACACATATATATATACACACATATATATATATATACACACATATATATATATACACACATATATATACACACATGTATATACATACACATATATATATATACACACATATATATATATACACACATATATATATATATATACACACATATATATATATTCACTGAAAAAACCATAGGTGGACCAACAAGAGGTATAGAAACAGGTGAAGGCACCATCGCAGCTGAAGTGCTCCCCTGAGCTGCCGAAGATGTGCTCGGCTGAGCTGCTGCTGATGTCGTCGGCTGAGCAGGTGGAGGGTTTTCTCCAGAAGCTCGACGATAAGTTACTGGATGCATTTTGTAAACATGTCTCAACATAGTGTGAATGCTAAAAGAATATTTCTTGTTAGGATTCCCACGAGATAAGACTTTTTTACAAAGTACACATGTAACTTTCGGTGCATTTACCTTTTTCTCACCATCTGGAAAAGAGAAAAACTGCCATATAAAGCTGTCTTTCTGCTTCCTGTTCCTCTGCCTCTCAAGAGTGTCCTGGTCACTGTCTGAAGTAGGTTGCTGTTCAGCCATTGTCTCTCAACAACAGAATAGCTCCTTCTCCAAAGGAATCAGAACTAATAATGAGGGGAGTAGGTGTGGTTTGGGAAGAATCTGGAACAGAAAGTACTTCAAACCAATCAAAAGTGATGATTCTTGATCACATGACTTGCCATGAGGGGATTGGGTGTGGTATTGAAACAATTAGAAACTGAAAGTAATGATAACCAATAAGAAATATTGTTTTATTATGTATAAACCCGAGGTGCGCGCACTGCGCAAGCTCCGAGCGCGCACCCCGTGATGACGTATGCACGAACGCGTAAACGCGCAGGTGCATACGTCATATGCGCGTACCTAGCGCGCATACGTTGAACACGCGTATACGCGACCGTTATTGCGCATAATTTTAGCGTATGCGGAAGTAAACCGCATCGAGCGCGTAGGACGCATGCGTACGTACGTACGCATACGTACTGGGTGCGCGCTCCCAGCGCGCACCATGAAGTATATTTGCGCACGTAAATAACGTACGCCGGAATTCATAAAAAACTTACGAAATAGTACTAGGAGCGTGCTCAGAGCGCGCACCCCAAGAATTTATTAAAAAAAAAAAAAAAGTGGACATAAAATAATTTAAAATTTAAAAAAAAAAAAAAAATATCCTAATTGAATTTTTTTTAAAAATAATTTATAAAAAAATACAGATAATATATAAATGAATATATAGTAATTTTATTTTAATAAAAAAAAATATCTTTAATTAAAAATACATAACTTAGCATATAAAAAACCATACAAATTCACTGAAAAAACCAAAGGTTTCAAAAACGTTATAGTTAGGGATTAGCATTTAAAAAACCTTGCAAATTCACTGAAAAAACTATAGGTTTCACACACGTTATAGTTAGGAATTAGCATTTAAAAAACCTTGCAAATTCAATGAAAAAACCAAAGGTTTCACACATGTTATAGTTAACTGGACATTTCACTCGTAAAAAACCAATGAAATTCCCCCGTTATAGTTAGTTCAGCTAACTATAACTCGCGCGCCCGCAATGCACTGCTGATGACGTCACATATTACATCACTCATGACATGGTCAGTGACATCACTCATGACATCACTGATGACATCTCAAATGACATCAATGATGACATCATCCTTGTGTAAGAGTGACAGACCACCTCTTCCCCTAATATAACCTTTGATACAAACACTTAAAAAAAGAGAAATTTTAATTTTAAAAACAATGGACATACCAATACCGGTTACAACAACCTATACAGTAATTCTAAGATCCACATACACATCCACTCATTCACCAACAGCCCTATACAGTCACTCATACATGTACTCACTCATCATATGTACTCATACACCTATACACCCTGTTACACAATGCCACTCATCCATAGAGTTACTCACACACATAGTCACTCATGCTAATAAAGAATCAAACATCCATTTACTTGCATATACAGTTATACACACACCACCACACTTACTTCTACGGAAACTTACACATACTTAGTCTTTTAAACAATCACTTAACGAAACACATACTTATTCATACAGGAACTCTTTCAATCTCTCACTCTCACATATACTCGCTTATATACACCAATAGTCACATATACTAGTTTAAAACATATGTAGTTACTCATAGAGACACTATTGAGACAGTCATTCACTCACTAACACACCCATGCACACACTCATGCACCCATAGAGTCCTGCACACATGCTGTCTTCAACACATACAAAGACTGAGTCATTCATTCATACACCTATGCACTACGTAATACCCCCCACCAAACCATACAAACATCAGACACTGATACTCAAAAAACCAACAAATAACCTATATAGACACTCATGTAGCTACTCACCAACCCATGCAGCCACTTATACACAAAGAGAGAGACTGATACAGATATTTAAATATTTAAACATTACTCACTAAGCCATGTATTCACTATGATACACTTAATCAGTCAGTTACACAATCAATTTTTCAAAAACAAATCATCCATTTAGACACTTATATACCCATTTATTCTTCCATCGACCTTGAGATATACATATATAAAACATATTTAATTTTCAGAAAAACACACATTCACTGGATGATGTCATCAGTGATGTCATCAGTGATGTCATTTGAGATGTCATCAGTGATGTCATGAGTGATGTCACTGACCATGTCATGAGTGATGTAATATGTGACGTCATCAGCAGTGCATTGCGGGCGCGCGAGTTATAGTTAGCTGAACTAACTATAACGGGGGAATTTCATTGGTTTTTTACGAGTGAAATGTCCAGCTAACTATAACATGTGTGAAACCTTTGGTTTTTTCATTGAATTTGCAAGGTTTTTTAAATGCTAATTCCTAACTATAACGTGTGTGAAACCTATGGTTTTTTCAGTGAATATATATATATATACACACATATATATATATACACACACACATATATATATACACATATATATACACACATATATATACACATATATATACACACATATATATATATACACACATATATATATATACACACACATATATATATATACACACACATATATATATATACACACACAT
>NC_140586.1:734813022-735003022 GCF_964204655.1 Triturus cristatus | reverse complement strand
GTACGGTAAGCGTACCGTAAGCTGGCTCAGATATATATATTGATTTAAAGGCTATTTTCTCAGAATCTACTGAACAGATTTACACCAAACCTACAAAAGGCACTTCCTTGACCTAGGGACTACCTCTCTGCCAAATTTTGAGTAATTCTGTTCAGCCGTTCGGGCTGTAGCTCGTTCTAAAGGTCCTATGGAAAAATGCATGGGAAAAACGCGTTTTGGGACCCCCCTTTTATCTCAGCCCCCGCTTGACGAATCCCCCCGAGACTTTCAGGGTAGGAGCGGAGCGTAGCGCCCCACCTATTTTGAGAAATTCGCGAGGATTCGTCGACCGGCGCCAAAGTTATTCAAAATAGAATGTTGAGGTTTTCCTATGGAAACGTGGTCCTAACTATAACTATCTACTGGCTATCGCCAGTAGATAATACACATATATATATATATATATATACACATATATATATATATATACACATATATATATATACACACATATATATATATATACACATATATATATATATATATACACACATATATATATATATACACATATATATATATATATACACACATATATATATATACACACATATATATATATACACACATATATATATATATATACACACACATATATATATATATATTACTGATAAAAAACCAATGAAATTCCCCCGTTATAGTTAGTGCAGGCAACTATAACTCACGCGACCGCAATCTTCTGCTGATGACATATGTGTCTTTATGAAAAAAAAATATTTGTAATATATGTATAGCTAAAAATGTATGGAAGAAGACATGGGCAAATAAGTGTCTAAATACAGTATTAGCATCAGCAGAGGATTGCGGTCGCGTGAGTTACAGTTGCCTGCACTAACTATAACGGGGGAATTTCATTGGTTTTTTATCAGTAAAATTTCCGCTAACTATAACATGTGTGAAACCTATGGTTTTTTCAGTGAATATATATACACACACATATATATATATATATATATACACACACATATATATATACACACATAGCATGAAAACAGAATAAACAATCTAGGCACCTCCTTACAGAGGCTTACCTTATCCAAAAACCTTATGTAGCACTGCTTGACCCACAGCTGACTCAGCCTCTGTCGCCAGATCCAGACAGTAATGCCGTGTAAAAGTGTGCACCGTCTTCCAGGTCGCAGCACGGCAAATCTGCTCTATGGGTACTCCAGCAAAAAGAGAAGTAGACGAGGACACTGCCCTTGAGGAATGGGCCTTGGGTTTTGCAGATAAAGCATGTCCGGGTTTATTATGACAGAATTGGATAGTGGATGCAATTCACCTTGCAATAGTGGATTTCGTAACCGCTGTTCCTGGCTTTTGACCACCATAAGAAATGAAAAGTTGATCTGACTTTCTGATGGACACAGTACGTGAAATATGGAATTTCAGACACCTTTGAAACATCCAGAGTATGCAACGTCTTTTCAGCAGAAGACGGATTGGGAAAGAACGTACGCAGAATAACAGGCTCGTTAAGATGGAATGTAGAGGGAACCTTCGGAATAAACGTTGGATTAGTTCTGAGGAGGACATAATCGTTGGTGAATTTCAAGTAAGGTTGTTTAAAAGTGAAGGTCTGGATCTCACTGACCCGCCAAGCAGAATTGAGTGCTATTAACAGTGCCGTTTTCCAAGAGCGGTATTTTAGGTCAGCCTTGTGAACGGGCTCAAAGGGATGCTTTATAAGTTGTTGTAACACCAGATTAAGTTTCCATTCTGGAGGAGCTTTGACAGGTGGAAAAGTTCTGAACAGTCCTTTAAGAAATTGTTTGACCATTCGATTAGAGCAAAGGGATGCAGCTCCTGCAGATCGTCTATATGTCGAAATAGCTGCTAAATGTAATTCGACAGAAGTAAACATAAGACCAGACTTAGATAATAAAAGGAGAGAAGGCAGAACTTTATCTGGAGAACATTGTAGATCCTTGTCAGCGCACCAGGCACAGAATTGTTTCCATTTCAAAGCATAAGTCTTTAAAGTAGAAGGAGCTCTAGCCCTAGCAAGGATATCTCTACAATCCTGAGGCAGATCTATCTCCTTAAATTCTGTGAATCCAGAAACCATGCATTAAGATGCAATTGGACTGGATGAGGATGAAGAATCTGGCCCTTGCTCATTGATAGAAGGGTCCGAACTGCAGGCAGGCGGTATGGTCTGCGTTTGGATAGCAGTAGAAGCTCCGTAAACCAATGCTGACACCGCCACCGCGGAGCAATGAGAATCATGCAACATGGTTCCAATCTTGAGCTTGCGTAGAAGTCTTAGGATCAACGGAAAGGGGGGAAATGCGTAAGCAAAGATCCCGGTCCACCTCATCATGAAGGCGTTCCCCCCACGAGCCCTTCTCCGGTTCCCAACTTGCAAAGAATTGGCACTTCCGATTGTTCTTGGAAGCAAAGAGATCCAGATTTGGTTTGCCCCACATCTGAAAAATGTGATCCACTTCTGACTCCCACTCGTGACATGACTTCGACGACCTGCCCAGAGTGTCCGCTAAAGTGTTGTGGATTCCCGGCAAATGTTACACTTTTATCTTGATGTTGTGAGACAGCAGCCATTCCCAAATGTTTTGAGCTTCTCGAGACAGTATGTGCGAACGGGTCCCTCCTTGCTTGTTTAAGTAATGCATGCAAGTGGTGGTTTCGGTTCTGATGAGGACTGATGACCCTTGAAGCCTTGGGAGAAAAAAGATTGCAACGCAAGGAAAATGGCTCGAAGCGCCAAGAAATTGATATGCATGTTTGCCATTGCAGCAGACCACCTTCCTCTTATGCAAAGATCCTGAAGGTGAGCACCCCACCCTTCTAGGGAAGCATCCGTAGTGAGGATGAACTCCGCTACGGAAGGAAGAAAAGTGAGCCCGACTGAGACATTCTTGGAGCGCAGCCACCAAAGAAGCGCTTCTCGCATAAGTGGAGTTATCTTCACTAGGTCGTCAAACAAACCTGAGATCTGTAGCCACTGACTGTCCAATTCCTCTTGGATCGGCCTCATCCTTAGACGGGTGTGAGGCACTAACAGAATTGCTGAAGACAGTATTCCTAGGAATGACTTGATGAGTCTCACAGAAGAGAACCTTCTTTTTAAGAGGTCTGATGCCAGAGAACTCAGACGTGATTGCCTTTCTTTTGACAAGAATGCTTTGTCCTGAATAGTGTCCAACGTTGCCCCTAGAAATTGGATTCTTTGATTTGGACAAAGAACTGATTTTTGAATGTTTAGGGACAGTCCCAGGGATGGGAACAGTTGAATGCAAGTGGAATTGCTTGAGAAGCCTGTCGAAACGAAGGAGCGTTAATTAGCCAATCATCCAGATAAGGGAATAATTGTATCCCTTGAAGTCCGAGATGAGCCGCCTCCTGGGCCAGGAATTTGGTAAAGACTCTCTGGGCTGAACGCAGGCCGAAGGGTAGGACTTTGAACTGAAAATGTGCACCTGCCACAGTGAAACAAAGGAATTTCCGGTGTTTGGGATGAATGGGGACATGGAAGTAAGCATCCTGGAGATCTAAAGATGTCATGAAATCTGCATGATCTAGAAGCTGAAGGATTTCTTGAAGTGTGACCATGCGAAAGGATTTCTTTTGAACATATTTGTTCAGCTTTCTTAAATCCAGGCTAAGCCTCCATTCCCCTGACTTTTTCTTAATAAGAAAAAAGCGGGAATAAAATCATTTTCCCACCTGAGAGCGAGGCACTCTTTCTATCGCTCTTTTCGAAAGCATGATTTTTGCTTCCTTCCTGAGAAGAGCCAGATGTGGAGTAAGTTTCTTTAAAGGTGGACGAGGGGGAGGGGTACTGACAAATTCCAGGGTATGCCCATATTTTAGAATATCCAAGACCCACTTGTCTGTGGTTAATCTTTGCCAATTGTTGAAATGTTGGGACACATTCTGAACCTTGTAACGGAGGTTTGGTAAATCTGTTGCAGGTGCCAATAGATAGTCACTGCTTTCTAGCAGAATCCCTGCCTTGAGGTTGACGTCTCCTAGTCTGCTGTCTGTAAGCGGCAGCTGGAGGGTTTCTGTAGGACTGTTGCTGATAAGCAGATCTTCCCTGATTGCCTTGGCTTTGGTATCTTTGATAGCCACCATGAAAGGAATATGATCCTCTGCCTCTAGATCCCCGAAAGGGAGTCTTTCGATATTGTAAGGTGCCACGGGCTCTGGCAGTGTCAGTGTCTTTCTTGATGTTTAACAATGCCTCATCTATATGTTTTCCGAATAAGATCTCTCCATCAAATGGCATATCCAAAATTTTTGTTTGGACTTCTGGGCGAAAGGTAGTAGATTTTAACCATCCTTGACGCCTAAGGACTGCTGCCCCGGCAAGTTGGCGAAAACCCAAGGAGGCTATATCCATAGAAATATCTATAATTTCTGATGAAGCCCTTTCCCCTTGAAGAAGAATCTTTCTTGCTTCTTGTCATCAGGTAAGCCATCAAGGTATGGAGATATATCCGACCATAGTTGACGGCCATATCTACTTAAAATCACCAAAGAGTTTGCAGCACGAACTGAGGCACCCGCCATGGTAGTGATTCCCAGACTTTAGTTGCGCTGCCTGTGCAATAACGGAATCTGGTCTAGGATGTCCAGAATTCAAGCAGGAGCATCATCAGGTGCTTTATATTTCTTGTCGAATCAAGGGAGAATCCTAGATACGGTCTATTATGGGAATAGAATGTACAGACCTTCTACTCTGATCCTTAAAGTCGTAAAGAAAACAATCAGTTTGCTTCACAGATACCGGAAGATGAAACCGGTTTGCTGCCCTCTCCATAAGTGCATGAAAACCTCCTATATCCTCAGGAGGGGAATCTACTGCCTGTGGAACTGGTGAAGATGGCGTAGGAATCACGTATTCATCCCACTCATCCACAGTTGTGGGTGATTGTGGTAATTCTCCGTCTTCCTCCACAGTATCTCCATCATCATCCAGGACTAAAGGTTGCGCAGGTAAAACTTCCTGAGTTTGAACGATGGGGTAGAAGGACCTGCAACCTGCAAAACGGTAGGTGTAGTAGGTTGTGTTGGAACAGGTGCTGCTGGTGGTAAACGATTATGCTAATCTCTTAACATTGCAGTCAGATCCTGCATCAAGGCAATAGGCATTTGCACCATGGGTTCCTGAAATGATGTCTCTTGAGGGCCTCGCAGAGACTCACACGGTTCATAGTATTCGTCCTGATCATCTTCCTCCTGATACTTAATCCGAAGTTGAGATGGGTTGCGTGCAGAGCTAAACAGCCCATCATCATCATCCGACTCCTCCAAATAATGACTAGGAGGCAAGGGTGAAATACGAGAAACGTCCTGGTAATATCTAGAAGAAGAAGGGATTGATGATGGCAATTTAGATTACAAAACTGGCGTAATTTGTAAAGATGCAGGTCTTTTACGCTTCAGCGTCGACGAAATGTACATAGACGGTGAACCAGCATCAGAGATAGTCATAACAGAGGCTGCCGTCGACGTTGTAATCAGCGACATCGTCGACGGAAAAAACCATTGTTGACGATGTTGTCATCGTCGGAATTCGTATAGTCGTCGACGGTGGGCCCGTCGACGGGAGATGAATCATAGTCGACGGCGGGCTCGTCAATAGGAGTTGTGTCATCATCGACGGTGGGCTCGTCGACGAGAGGTGTATCGTCGTCGAAAGAGTCGACGCCATGCGTCCCGTCGACGAGGAGGCAGGCGTCGATGAGATTGGCATTGTCGATGGCGATACTGTAATCATTCGACGGTGCCGTCGTAGACGAAGCAGTCGTCGACGATGGGATGTTTTTCGACGACAACGAGGAATCACTCACCCTCTGAGATTTCTTCGTCGATGATGCTTTTTTCGACGGGATCCCAGCAGACTCCGAATTAGTTTTTTGCTGTTTTGAAGCAGTTTTTTCAGAAATCTTGATTTTTTCAGCAGATTTCACCTCTGAAGAGAATGAAAGCTTCTCTTTTTTAGAGGAAGAGTGACCAGTCTCAGAGAGAGGCTTCTTCAAGGTCTTACTCTGTCGCCCAGGGGGATCATCAGATCAATCCTTTTTGGCAAGAGGGGTGGACGCCTGGGGACCAATACTGCCATCATCTTCTGCAACAACTTCAGTGGTAGCCTACAGCTTCTCCAACCAAACCATTAATCTTCCTTCTCTGTCTTTCAAAGTCTTAGCAGGGAAAGTTCTACAAATCCTGCAGTCCTTAACCTTATGTGCTAGATAAAGACCGTATATACATTCCTTGTGGGGGTCTTCAAAATGCAATCTCTTCTTCCGACATGAAGAACAGGGCAAAAACAAGCTTTTCTTAGAAGAATCAGCCATAGCTACTCACAAAATGCAGTCAAAGATGAAGAAAAACTGAGCAGAGCTCAGGGAGACTGCCTGTCACAGGACGTGCGGTAGAAAATCTGACGGTTTGCCTCTCTGTGGAAGGGTTCTAAGAGGGTGCTGCAGCCTGACTGGCTGTGTTCCAAGTTTGGTTCTTTTTACAAAAAGACTGAGATAGGCTAATGTAGTGACCTTACTGTCCATAGTAGCCTATAATATAATGTTTATGACTATTATGTATATATTTTATTGTATCACAAGACTCCCACCTCGTCAGCGGGGATGATTCTAGGCATGTGAATCTATGAAAGATACCCCAATACTGGATAAGGGGAAACATCCTTTCCCATGCATCCTTTTACCATGCATGGTAAGCAAGAGTGTGAGTGAGTGAGCGTGTGTGTGTGAGAGACTGAGTGAGTATGTACTTCAATGCCAATTTGCAATCTGAAGAAAGGCTCTGACACAAAAGGGGATCTGTATTTCAATGATTCGTTTATTGTACTACAGCAGCACGTGTTTCGACCGTTCACTCGGCCTTGTAAACACATACATATATATCAAATAATTTGTAAATGGAGGACATTTTAGGGTTCAGGGGTGGTTAAAGGATAGCAGTGAATTAAAAATAAGAGGGTTTGGCTGGGTTCCCCCCAAAAAGAAAAAGAATAATTAACTTAAGGATGGGTTGATTTACTTACCTTAAATATACTTACCATGCGTAGCAAAGGCATGCTTGGAAAAGGCATGCGTTGTATTGTCATACATTCCTGTAAAACCTGCCTCTCACCTAAATGACTAAAATCGAGAACAAAACCGTTCCATTCTCCTGCAGTGCTCCCTCCACCTCTTCTGAGGCAAACTGTCCCGCACAGCTACACAGGCCCCTCCCCTTACTTTTGCTGAGAGAAACGTCTTATCAGCCAAAGAAATTTTGAAAAAGATTTAAATTTTCTATTTTTCCTGTGAGTGTTTGGGCTCCCTCTCACCAAATGAGGAGAAAGAGCCCAAACATTCACGTATGAATCAGATGTTCAGAAGAGGGTGAGGGAGCAGGGTGAAAAGGGAGAATTTTTTTTTTCTAAATCATTCAGGTATTGTTCCTCTGGTTACCGCACCACACCCTATTTTTGGGGGTGGTGGGGTGAATGCCAATAGCCTTTTTGCCCATACTTTTACAGCAATAACAGCTGTTAACTACCCATTATCCCCCCAAACCACAAACCGCAGAATCGCACCCTCCACGTCCCCGGCCATTTATGCACCCTCAACTAGGACTGAGTCACTAAACTACTGGGAAGGTAAATAACAGCTGTTATTGGCTGCAGATGAAAGCTTAACTAACGGTCTTCTAGATATTGTCATCGCATGACATTTGATTGGCTTGGTGTTGAATACTGTAGGCACAACGGAATGGCACCAAATAGATGAAATAGTACGTTAATGGGTAAATGCTCCATCAAAAGAAATCCTAAAGAAAATATGAAATTTCACACAAAACGTTTAGTTCCATTACTTTAGTGTGATGAGCACACAGCAGTCGGTAAAGTTTCCTTTCCACAGCACACCGAGTACGCCCTTTTCCCAGCTCCTCTCCTCCGCTGTTACAACCACCTTCCATCGAATCCCCATGCCCAGGCAACCATCCCACATTCCAACTCACGTTCTCCACTGCTCTTCCCAATACATAGCCCACCCTCCTCAACAAACCAACAAGAAACAAAATAACAATGCATAACAACGTGTAATAATGCATGTCTAACATGATTAAAAACAAGAGAAATAATATGGCTATCTTTACCTGCAACAGAAAAATAGGGTTAAGGGGTAATTAAATAACCATGTGTAAAAATACATAGCCAACGTAATTGTTACAAGAGAAATGTATATGGCTGGCTTTACCTGCAACAGAGTAAGGTTAAGGGGGTTAATGCAAATCGAAAGTAAGAAAAAGAAAGATATAACATAATTCAATAAAATCAGCCCAAAGCACAGTCCTTGAAATGCTTAGATTTGACAACTTCTCTTCTAGGTTTGTGTGCCGCAACCTTATTGGATTGAACCCCAAATCTCTCGGAATAGATGAACCAAAAAGTGCTTTCATTCCTACATCGCCAATAAACATCCTTACCTTCTCAGGTGTGTTGTTAGAAATATAACTCCAACCATATGTACTAGCAGTGTTGCTACCCCTTTGCCCCTTACATTGGCCAGACCTCTTTTGTTTCACCATTTACTTTCCTCAGCCTTGACAAAGTGTTTGGAAACTTCTTTCACCGTGGTTGTAGGAAAATATTTTGAGAAGTCTCTCTCGACACTCCACGGTTTCCTCACTCCTACTTGATTCCCAACTTAAAAATCCACATCTTTGACATTTTTTAAATGATCATATCTTTCCCTACTCCTCTTTTTTTGTACTTTCACCTTGAATGGGACCTCTACAGTATTGGACAAAATCAAGAATCCCCACTCACCGCTGTTCTTTCAACCATCCACTGTGGAGAAAACTGTTAAAACAACCCATTCCCCTCCATAGCCACAAAAGGAGGAATACCAGTAGTAGCATGTGGGCTATTGTAGTAGCGCTAAATCCTTTCTGTTACTGTTTCTTCAACATTAAACCCAGAGGAAACTGCCAACTGTATAGTCTCCTTAATCATACGGTTAATCCTTTCCACCATGCCGTTCCTGTGTGCTGTACAAGGATGTGGTGTGATAGTTAATTCCTTGATCTTCCATAAAATTCTGCATTTGACTGTACTTGAACTGCACTCCATTGTCAGTGTTCAAGACTGAGGGTACCTCTTCACAATAAAACAAACCTCTCATAAAGTGGATGACATTACTTGTGTTTGGTTTCCTAAAAAAATTGCGTGCAACCCACTTGGAGTAATAATCCACTACCATCACAGCAAACCGCATATTCTCACCCAAGCTGTTAATGGGGTCAATGAAGTTCATTCTCAATGTCTCCCCGGGTAATTCAGGGACCTCAATTGAACATAAATCGTTATGCACAAGCAATAACCCATTATCTACCCTAATACATTCTGTACACCAGCTGAGAACAACATCCACATCCGTAGCCATTCCTGGCCACTAATAGTAAAGTATTAACCTCTTCCTAGTTCCTGTCACACCAGTGTGGCCCTAATGAGCCAAACTAAATAATTTAGATCTCAACATACCAGGTGGGATCAGCAGCCTCCCCTGCAAAATCAAACCTTCTACGCTCAATTCATCCCTTTTCTTTGCTGGAGACTTAGCCGCCCCCTAGTGACTGCTTCCAGAAGTGTCTTCATACTTACATCCTTCTCCACACCTGACTTGTAATCCTTCAATGTAATCACCTTCTCAGTAACTGACACACCATCAACTAACCCCACCACAATTCTTCCTCCAAGTTGGAATTCTTCATAACATCACATTCAGCCAAACATCTAGCTAAATAATCTGCCCTGTAATTCTTCCCTCCAGGTTTGTGCCAGAATTTAAAATAGAGTCATACATTTTGGACAGTAGCTATATCAAGCTAGGGCCAGCATTACCCAGCCCTTTCGCATTCAAAAATGAAACCAAAGATTTGTGGTCCAGGACTAAAATGAATTCTTTACCCTACAAGTATGTGGCAAAATTTCGATCAGCCTAAAGACATGCTAATGCTTCCCTCTCTATCGTGCTATAGTCCCTCTCTGCTTCCGAAGGTCTCCTAGAGGCAAAAGCTAGTGTGTTCTCCTTTTCTTCCACTAGCTGACGCAACATGGCCCCTAAACCAAATGCACTAGCATCGACCGCAACAACTGAGGGAATACGGTCTCTATAAGACTGAAGTACTGGCATCTTAACGATTGCCTCTTTCAAATTATCAAAAGATTATGACTGCTCTTGTTTCCACACAAATGTTTGTCCTGATCCCTACAATTTCTTTAACGTTTCTGTCTGCAGAGCAAAATGTAGAACAAATCCGAAATAATACTTCCATACTCCTAAATAAGGCCTCACTTGGTCTTTATTAGCAGGTGAAGAGCCGTCTCAAATGGCTTTCAACAGATCTACTTTCGGAGAAATATCGGCAGCTGGCACATTGTGATCCAAGAATTGCACATTGTCAACCATGAAGCTGCACTCTTCTCGTTTTACTGTAAGACCATGTTTGTGCAGAAACCCCAAGTACTTTGTCAATTAACTTCAAGTCAGATTGTGTATCCTCTACAGCAAAATATTATCTTGATATGCCAACACGCCGATACATCAACGTCTTAAACACTGATGCAGCTGAGGTGAGACTGAAAAGCATGCATAAAAACCTGCAATCTCCAAATGGGGTGTTAAAGGGTGTTAAAGGCTGTGAGTGAACGAGAATCATAGGTCAGTTGCCATAGGTGGTAAGCTGCCCTGAGATCTAATGTGGCAAAGACCCCCGCTCCCCCTACTTGAGCTAGCATCTCCTGTATCTTGAGGAGAGGGAAACAATCAAGTCCGTCAGTCAAATATTCTTTATTCAGTTTTTTTTCATAACCATAAAAGAGTACACTGAACAGACAAATAAAATATTAAAAAGATACTATATGTAATAAAAACAAGTCACAATAGGGTTAAAACGAGTCAAGAAGAAAGTGCCAACATGCCAATGTGCAAGCATTAATACATTCCTATTAGGGACATCACAGATGTCCATTAAATATTACCAATTGAATTAAAGATAAGTACATTCGGTCTCAAAAAAATTCTATTAAAAAGGAGCAGTATACAATATATATAAATTCCATTAGACTCACCAGCGATTACCAATAGTAGATATACATCACATTGGTTCAGTGAAGATGCCCCTAAACCACAAAGTTAGGGATAAAGTGCAAAACTCCATCACCAGACAGTGAGAATGTAATCATTTCCCTACTAGATTTCGTAGTCGAACTGCAGAGGAAATAGATTTATAAATCATTTGGTATATATATTCTGTTTTCAGGTTCTGAAGGCAATGCAGGGCTGATCGACATTTCCCGATGATCAAAGCCCTTAATAATGGGATAATAAATTCCCTATGGTTGTTTGGAGTGTAATTAACATAAGAAAAGGAAATTAACCATGTTCTGATGTGACAGAGTCACAAGGGCACAAATGAAGCTCAGAACAATATGCTTTACGAGGATAAGAAATCAACTGATGTGCTATTCAGAACCTAAATCTAACAAGAGAAAACCATTCAGAATGGCTAAAAGGAAACAATAACTAAGCTTCAAGACCTTCAGCGCAAACCATGCGGCAGATATTACTCTACTCTCTTCTTTCCCATCGCCATGCATTCATTACTCATCTTTAAAACCAAAATAATTCCCTCTTCAGATGTAGTTTCGGGATTTTCGCAATTCATTGCAGGTTAAACAATCCACTCTCCCAACTTGTTCAAGCTGCTTTTTGATGTATTTGAGCCACTGTATTTTCTGCATATAGTTTAAGCTCATACAGTCTAGTATTATTACACGATTAAGCACAGGTTGTTTTACCCACAATGAGTGCCACAACATTATTGGTGCAGTTTTTATGCAATGAATTAAAGGAGTCAAGCCTTATTCCGTGTGGCATAGTGTGATTGGCCAGCTAGTGGGGACTACCAAAAGACATCTGAGAAAAGAATTTTCTGCAGCCTGTAGGCATGGCGGATTGCAAAAGCTCCATACTCCCGCCCCGTATAAGATAACAGAGCAAGAGCGTGCCTTATAGATATTCATCAACTATTCAATCGGTCTAGAATCCAGATTCTTCGCAAACCTAAATAGTGCCTCCAAATTTCGATCAAAACAACTTCTCCTAATATCAACAAGATGTGGCCATGTTCCTCTCTGAAAAGGTTGGGACATAAAGCTGCTTATCACTATTGATGAAACAGGACTTTAGGAGGGCGGGGTGTCACCAACCACCATAGCATAGGATTAGTCTTCAATCTAAGGTCACACATAAATTCATTAAATCAACTTAGAAGCATTTCCAGACCCACACCAGTTCTAGACATCAAAACACAACCATCAGCGTAGAGCAAGGCTGGGAGATTTCTAGTACCTACACTCGGGATGTCAGCCTGCCCCCGATTAAGATAGCTCTCCAGATCATTACTATATAAACAAAAAAAAAGGGGGCTAGCACACATCCTTGACGAACTCCACAATTAATTTAAATTGGTGGGGACAATTCACCATCTGCTCCATATCGGACTCACATTGATGCATCTGCGCTAAGAAGTGGACTAGGGATACATCTATACCCATGTCTAACATTTCCTCCACAGTGTCCCTCTATCCAACCAATCAAAAGCAGATTTTAAACCCATAAAGCCCAAGTAGAGGGATCCATTCTTAGCTAACGTGTACTTGCTTATGAGCAAGTGAGGATAAGGCACTGTTCGGCAGTGCCCAAAACTCTTCTAAAGCCGCATTGGATGTCACAAGAGTTTCCCTCTGTCGGCTACCCAAGTTTCTAAGTGATCCAATATAACCCTGTCGATTAACTTGCATGTGCAGTCAAACAACAAAATTGGGCGGTAGCATTTGGAGTCTGATCTATATTCTTTTTTTTTTTTTTAAATAGGTATTATCACGATGGATCAGGATTCGAGAGGGCCCAAATGTGCAACACAGCTTACAATATTAGTTAATACTGGAATCCAAAGATCAGGATTGGCCAGGAAGAGATTGGAGGGAACACCATCTGGTCCAGATGCTTTGTTTGTGATGGTTTGATTCAATGTTTTTTGTGACTTCCTTATAGGTAGGAGGTGCCAGCTTCACCATAGCTACATCTAAATAATCCCCAACAAACTCTCGGGAACAAGAAGACTCCACCCTCAATCCTACATACCATGGAAAAATGCTTGACCCATTTCTCAGGAGTAATGACGCCATCAATGTCGATATTATGGCTCTCTTGGAAGAAAGGGGCATTAACAGTCTTTGAGAAAAGACTGAATTCCTGGTTAACACTAGCTTCATGGAGTTTGTCCCAGGCATCCTGTCTAATAGTCATCTTACATGTCATGAGTGTCTGTTTGTATTGATGTCGACAAGATCTCACCAATATGTTATCCCTGGGCTTTGGTTTCAGAGCCATTATAAGATTGTTGTGGGTCTGAGACCAGTTACTGTTAAACCATTTAAAAAGTCTTCAAGGTGTTAATCCACTGCCCCCCTGCAATGTTTAATTTATTGTCTGAGCAGCAATAGCTGCAAGCATACATTTTAGATCAAAAGAGCAAGCACACCTGAATTTGAGCCCGGTTAGTGTTCATTAACTGTTCCAATATAATATCCGGGATTACAGTGAACCATTTCCGTACTATACCCTTATTGTTGTGATGAGATATAGGGTGTAGTTTTAATTTCCCACTAGATTTTCTGTTAAGGGTTTATTTTTGTAAATGGATATCAGAAAATGATCACTAAAAAATTCTTTAAGGATAGAAAAACTCACTGATTGTGGTTTATAATAATCAGAGAGAGCAATAAAATCAATGAGACTTCCTTGGCCTCTACCCGTGCATGTAATTTGGTCTGGTTACGAGTGCAATGGAAAGTCAATTGTCAAGGAAAGGGAACATTTGGAAAGACTGGACCACATCACAGGGATTGCGTTCAAAGTGGCACTTTTCTTTCTTACCCCTGCTCCCAGGCTTACAAGCAGACAACTTGAATAAAGGGCATAATCTACAATCCAAATTTCCTCCCAAGAGGATAATAAAATCATTATCAAGGCCTCTTAGATGTTTACTGAGGGAATGTTTCAGCTTGTCAGCTATTTCAATGTTTGTGTGAACAAACTTTCTGTGATAAAAACTGGACTACAACTAATGTGACTGTACTCCAACAAAATATCAATAATTTGGAAATGAGGACAGTTGAGCTTTGTCTCACATACCTAATTTCTTAGAGTCGTCACTATTAGGGTAAGCAGCCCCCCTCCTTGTGATGAACCCCTAGTGCCTGACTGGAGTATGGATAGAGACACACCAATTAACAACTTCCCTGGCCCAGGTTTCTTGGAGACAAATAATGGTGTAACCCTTCAATAGCTCAAGCCAATTGCCATTCTGCACTTTTTTCAATAGACCTGCCACATTCCAAAACAGACAACCAGAAACAATAAAATCATTTTTAAGAGATGCACCATTTCTGCTTGTAGAATCACTGCTTCTAAGGTTACTGGCGGATCCCAGGGCTGTATTTCAGGGAAATATATTTATCGTCGTTTCTAGACCTAATGAAGATATATTTTCTGGACCCACATTAACCACAGGTGTATACGCACTTTCATTACTTGTGCAATCGCTGTGTCTAAGGATACCGACGGTTCCCAGAGCTGTATTTAAGAGAGAGATATTTGCAACCCTTTCTGGCCCTTGTGGGGCTATGTTTTCTGGAACCATGTTAAAGTGAACCACAGATGTATACATACTTTCATTGTTAACTCTAACCATACCCTCAGGTAACGTTGAAAGAAAAACCGTCAATACTCGTGGATACAGTCAATCGACTTGCTCAAGGGGAGAAAAATGATAAAAAGTTGAAACAGCAAAAGGCTGAGATAAACAGTGGTCAAAGTACTGGGTCCTTGAGATACTTGAACACTCAGCTTATAAAAAAAGCCCAAGGGTACTACCATGATATTCCCCCTTGAGGTGCTAAGCCTAGAGAGTTATCCCATGAGAGAACTGACCAAATACATGTTTTTAAAATGAACAACACAATCACCAATGTCCTCCTCTACTTGTGAGTCCACCCATGAGACTCACATTATGTTCCTAAATAAGTCCTCACAATTAAGCAAGTTTGTCGATCTTGATAGTCACTGAATAATTTTAACTGTGATGTGTCCCTCTCAGACCGTAGTGCAGGGACATTATTAAACACCATTACCAGCGGGGGAGCTTCTGGTGGAGGATGGATGACTCGGTTAGTGCTTGTTCTCATTATTGGTTGCCTGATGATAGGAAAAGCGTCTTTCTCTGGTGTATTAGATCCAAGGTCAGTTTGTGCTCGCCTCTGCCTGAGATCCAGGCTATAGGCCCTATTTTCTCCCTTTTGAGTGGGATGGGCCAGAGAATCAGGGGCCAGAATATTATCTTCTTGTTGAGTAATCCCTCGCAGAGATTGTAACTTATCCCCGCACTGAGAGGCTGGACTGATGTAGGCTCCAAAGCAACCGTCTTTTTGATACCACTAGTTATACTAGTAGGGCTTGAGGCAATCAAGGTCTTCAATGAGGTGTCCATACTATTATACATATTCATAAGTGGATTCAAATATGTTTTCACAAAGTTTTATCCATGGAACTTGCGAGCTGAGTATGTGTTAAGGGCTCGCCCACAACTTGCTTAACTGGTTCTTTTGCTAGGGCTTTTCCCTTATTCTCGTTGCCAGGAATAATTATTTTACGATCTACAGGTGGCTTTTGGCTACTGTTCAGTTTATTACATCCGTTAGCGTTTTTTGATGGGGGCAGAAATAACCTATCCGAGTGACCACCCAATACTTAGTTAGTGGCAATCTCTAGATCCCCCCCGATATACACAAGGATTTGTGACCGTCACTGCGTCCTTGCGGCACTGCAGGACATTAAAACTTTGGAGATCTAGCTACCCCTGATGGGGCACTAAGTAACAGGGCCTTTTTTGTATCCCCCAACCTTTCTTCCACAGATTCAATTTAATTATTAATTGCCCCTTTGCCGTGGTGAGAACACTGGTAATGGTTGCGATCAATGGGTGATCCTTAATAGCAGGCATAGCACACTTCCTCTTCACCATGGGTCCTACCTAGGTGGATGGAGGATGTGGGGAATTTGCATAAAGAGCCAAAGATCCACATCGAAAAACCAAGAGGGATGGCCCAGCCCAGCCTCGTTTGGCTGAGGACAGGCAGAGACAGGCATGCTCTTGGCCCGGTCGGAACCTCCAGCAACTTTATGGCACACCTGTACTTGAGGACGACGTCAGAGGCAGAGGGTTGCTGGGAAGTGTAGTCCTCCTCCTCCTCCTCCTCCTCCCCCCCAGCACGACAACTGCCCCTGGCAGCAAGCAGCAACGGCAGGATAGGGGAAACAATCAATCAAGATTTTCTTATTCAGGGACCTCATGTCCACACACATTCTTAACTCCCCTAATTTATTTCTTGCTCATGACGATCAGCGATATCCATTGTGCCAATTCTCAATGAATCTCTGCACAAAGCTTCTTTAAGGGTTTTCCATTACACCCTTTATTCTTAGAGGGACACTCCTCACTCTGTGTGCAACAGGCACAGCATCAGGTTTTAATGTGATGCGATGTTCAAACCATCTAACCAATCCCAATTTGTCCTAAAACAACCTATAATGTTTACTCAAAATCTCATTTAAGGACAAGCTCAGGTCTCAAAAAATCATAAAAATATTACCAGACCTGCAGGTCTAATGCGTTTGACCTGTGAACTGTTCACGTTATGTGATCCTAGGCAGATATTTTATTTTAGAGTGTCACCCTTTTCTTCTTCATCATCATCATCATCATCATCATTTATGAGAGCACCTTTAAATGTGTGAGCTCAGCATTTCTGCTGAACAAAAAAATACTATTTTGTTTGATGTAATACCTAAACTTTTGCTTCATGGATAATAACAAGGTAGCCCACATTTGGAGTACATATGCTCCCTGATTTGCCTCTTACTTTATTAATAGCATTGTCATCAGGACAAGGGCAGGGATGTTTTCAGATCATGTTTAAAAGCTCTCACTTTTAATAAATATATTACTAAGGCATGTTGTGGTAGCACACTTTCCATTGAAATGGCCACAACCATTCCCACTATCATGCAGTTATACTGATAAAACTATACAGCATAAACACAATGATGTGTGGAAACTGGGTTTCACCAAACATTTTTATCATTTTCACATCACTAAGTGTTCTGATTTGTTTTGATGCAATTAAAATCTTTGTTTTCATCACACACAATAAAAATTAAATTGCTCTCGTAACTACGGATATATCTGTACAGTTCATTTACAAGCTATGTAAATGTTGTGTAAGAAAAAAAACTCCAACATCCTTCAGCCTTTCCTTTCACACTCGTACAGTACAGCATGATTGTCAGTCAGTCCCCTTTCAAAATTCCTAACTACAGACATACAAAGAAAAAGAAAAACCAGCGTCAAGGATAAAATAGGCAAACTGTGAAAGACATAGGATGATATTTGACCTCTGCCTTTGAACCACAGCAAATTTTACAAGATAAAAACATAGGGCCTAATTCTCAAGGATGGAGAATTTCTAAGCGAGGGATTCACCTTAACTCCTGGTGACCCTAGGGGTGTGCCAGGCTGAGGTGGACATTCCTACCCTGCTTACTAATTTTTCTGCCTGTCCTGCCACCAAAAGTGGGTCTGTCACATGGCCCATGGGGACACTGTGGTCTTCCCTAAGTTAGCATGAGCATGCTGCAGACAGTATGCAGCTTTGCGCATGTTACTGCATGACTATCTTTGCAATGACTTTGTTCGTACTTTTCACATGTGAACTGAATGCTGTGTTCACTCTCTGCAGGTGCCTGGGATTTAGTCTGGACATTGTGCGCAAGGTCGATAAACAATGCCCCTTGTTATTCTTTTATGGTCAGGCCCTACCACCTAGACAAAACATACCAATGCAGCTGTTTGGAAACTCGTATTCTGGTTTTATTGGGCTACATGCATAGGGGGACACACTTTGAGAGGGACCTTTCCAGGGAGAAGAGTGAGACAGCACCTATGATGTAGATCTACCATCTATAGGTTAGGGTATGGGGTCAGCAGATAAAACCCAGAGATCTTCTAATATATAATAATACTGCTTCTTAGCAAGGGGAGGGAGGTTAGGCTATATACTCTTTTCATGAGGACATCTCTTTTCATGATGTATGGACTAGCTGCTATGCTGACTGTATTTGTGTTATGCATTTCCCTGCTTGTTGTGGCACATATACTGCATGTTAGAGCACGTTAGTTAAAATAAATATTTTAAACTGGTTTGTGTCACTGTCAGATCTTATTGTGGACAAGCACAAGAGTGGGAGCGAAAGGGTGCGTCTTGCAACCGCAATTCCTTTCAGGATTCGGGAGTGTTGTGTTCTGGGCTGTCTAATCACTTGGTTCTCTGTGAGTGAGTAGGAGAGCAAGTGAGACACTATAGCTAGTCGGTCCTGGGATAATGGGTACCAAGGTGGTACGATGACTCGGTCCCTATGCACTAAGGTCCCATAATCCTATGCATAGTTCTGTTTTGGGGCAGAATCCCTGCAACAGGGCCTGGACAGGGGGGGGTGGGCATCTCCACTGTTTAACGCTGCCCAAATCAGCACATGCTATGTTATAATTATTTTTTGAGTGCACAAACACCGACTGGTTTCTTGCCGCGAGTATAGGAGAAGTTGAGCCCCGGTAGGTCTATTCATAAACCTGGACAAATAGTCATGTCTTAAGAAGTTTCCTGAATACAGATAGGTCTGTACAGAATGTGATTTCATAGGTAAGAGTGCTCCAGAAGTGTGGAGCCAATACTGCATATCTGCTGTCACCTTGTCTTTTCCGTTTAGAAGGAGGAATGACCAGTAAGTTCAAGCAGACAGATCTCAGATTGCGTGTGGATACATGTCTTTTAAGATTGGAGGTGAATTTTGGACCCACATCCTGTAGAGATTTGAAGATAAAGCACCCAATTTTAAAGGCGCAGAGTTGTGGTATTGGGAGCCAGTAGAGGTGTTGCATAAGAGGGGTGGCGGGTTGCCATCTTGGTTGGTTGAAGATCAGTCTGGCAGCCTGGTTCTGCACCAACTGCAGTTTACTGACTAGATGCGCAGGTAACCCAAGATATAAAGAGTTTGCATAATCTAGGTGGGAGATAACTAGGCCAAGAACTGCCTACACTATTGCTTCCCTAGTAAGGAAACTACTGATTTTCCTAATCCTCCTTAACTGGGAAAAACAGGTGGAGACCACTGTTCCGATCTGGGACTTCATAGATAAGTCATTATTTATTGTGACTCCTAGACTCTTCGTTGAAGAGGATAGAGCTGGAGGGCATCCCAACTCTGAAGGCCAGAAATGTGAGCTTCAAGGGTTCTGAGTGCCACCAATCAAAATCAGTTCGTTTTTGTCCAGATTTAACTTCAGATGGTGGTTATGCATCCAGTTACTGATGTATAGCAAGGTAGCCTGAAAGTCAGAGATAGACTCAGGTGTATTACTGATGTTAAATATAAGCTGTAAGTCGTCTGCATAGTTAAAGGTGATCACCTTGCGCTCCCTTAAGGAACGGATCAGCGGGAGTAGATATAGGTTAAACAAATGCAAGGATAATGACTATCCCTGTGGTACTCCACAATTAGTCATAACCTCAGGAGCGACAAAGTGAGACAGACGGACAGATTGGGACCGATCTTCCAAAAAGGATGCAACCCAATCCAGGGAAGGGCCCTGGAGTCCTGCGTCTCTGACTCGGTCAACCAAGATTCCATGGTCGACCGTGTCAAAACCCGAGGAGAGATCTAGCAGGGTCAGGCCTTCAGGGTGCCTCTATCAGCTTCCATTGTTAATTTGTCTAATACCGGCAGAATGACCATCTCCATAGAGTGAGATGGACAAAATCCTGCTTGATGGTGATCAAGGAACTGAGGCTGCACAATAAATGAAGATAAACATTTTGCTGCATGAGATTCCAGTATTTTAGACAAGTAGGGAAGCTAAGAAATGGGGCGATAGTTAAGTAGGGCCAAGGGGTCGGCCCGATGTTTTTTCAGAAGAGGGACTATGACAGCTTTTTGAAAGGCTCTGGGAACACAGCCCTGCTTCAATGATTCATTCAGAAGACGAAGGGCGGGAGCAGGGTTTGCAATGAACACTTCGTTAAGGATGTGTGGAGGGCAGCTGTCAGTGGGGGAACCTGATTTAACCCTGCCCAAAAGTTCCAAAACAGCTTCACTACTGATCAGTGGGAATTGGTGTAAAGAATTAGGGTTCCTTGAAGCGGTGGGCAAGGCCTCATACGCAGGGCTTACAGTGATGCTGGATTTGATCTTAGCAATTTTATCAATCAAGAAGACGTTCAAAGAGTTACAAAGTGAATGAGATGGCACTGGTTTTATTAAGACTCTTTCAGGGTTGGACAACTTGTTGACAATTGAGAATATATCTTTTGATTTATTAGTGAAGTTCATGATCTTCGCATAGAAGTAACTAGCCTTAGTGGTTTGGATCGATTTCTTATAACCCTCTAGTTGAGCTAGGTAGCACATCACAAGGTGAGAGCCTTTGAGGCTCACCGCCGAGTGTTGCTGTTCCTGCCAGGGGGTGGCTTTGTTCCTGACCTCAGAGAGCACAAAGTCTCTTACCCCATGAGGTCAGAATCCTATCTGGTGGCGGCTAGCTGGCACTGGGCAGACAATACACTAGAAGTTGGTCGTTTTTCAGGGGGCATCTCTAAGATGCCCTCTGAGTGCATTCTATAATAAATCTAACACTGGAATCAGTGCAGGTTTAATATAGTGAGACATTTGGTACTAAACTTCCCAGTTTTCAGTAAAGCCATCACGGAGATGTGGAATTCGGAATGACAAACTCCCAGCCCATGTACCCAAAATGGCTTAACTGCACTTAGGGGCATATTGATCATGCAGCGATGCCCCATCTATGGTAGGGTGCTCCCTGCCTTAGGGCTGTAAGGCATGCTAGAGACGTGACTTACCCATGCAGTGTTGGTGGGCATGGCACACAGTGTGTCATTTTGACTTAAGTTTTGTCTGCACCAAAACACATGATCTGCAATAGCAGTGTGTTTGTGTTAGGTGAGGGGTCTCGAACGGTTACACAATACATGCAGCAACCCTCAGAGGCCTTCTCTGTTCACAAAACCCTTGGTACCAGCGGTACCTTTAACAAGGGACTTACATGTGGGCCAGAGGTGTGTCAATTGTGAAAAAAAGGTACAGTTTTGGGAAAGAACACAGGCCCTGGGAACCTGATTGGCAGTGACCCAGGGCACACTTAGTCAAATTACATCAGAAAGCTGTCAAAAAGTGGTGGGTTACTGCAACAGAAACCCACTTTTCAACACTTGGCGAATGGCTTGATCTCGTCATTGATCAATGAGATGAGCATATATAAGGTGTACTGGTTACTGGGGTGACCTAGTTTAGGTATGACCACAATGGTGGCTGTATCTACGTCTGGAGGGAAGTGGCCCTTGTCTGCTGCTCTTGGTAGAGGTAAAGCAGATGAGGGTTAAGAAGTATGGAGTATTTCCAGTAGTATTTTATGGGGCAACCGTCGTGGCCTGGCATTGTACCGGAGTTCAAGCCCCACTGATTTCTTCTTCTGTGATCGGACCCTCAGGGCTGTACCGTCCATCCAGGAGAGGGCTTCAAGGGGTATGTCGTCCAGGACCGAATTCTGGTGCTCACATCTTGGGTGCTCCTAGTGTGCATAAAATGATTTGAAGCAAGTGGCAAAGACTACTGCTATTTTGGTGGAGGTGGTGTTTGGGGAGTGACCAGTATTGCGTTCTTGGGGACCATATTGGAGATCATACGCCTGGTGAGTAGCCAGTATAGTAATTTTCTGTATTTGTCACAATGTTTGGAGACTCTGTGTGGAGGCCATCCGGCATTGGTGGGCCTCCTCCAACACAGTCTATTGAAGGGTTTCTTTTGTTAAGATCAGTAGGCGATTGATGGCCTCGCTTAGGTCCCTACTATACTATCTCTTGAGTTCCATGATGTGAGTTTCAAGGGCCATCATGGTTCAAGCGCTCTTTTTTTGCATTTCTGACATATCCCTTGGCTATCCCCTTAAGGGTGGATTTACCAGCTTCCTAGAGGACGCCTGTGGAGGCAACCATGCCCTTGTTGAGCGTAAAGTATTGTTCTAATTAAGTAAGTCCGCGCATTTATTATCTTGTAAATACCAGGCACTGAAAGCCTGAGTTTCTCAGGAACTGCTCACACTTACTCTGAACCAGCGAACACATCCTGAAACTACAAGGGATTAACTCTCATGATATGAAAGTGGTCTGGTCTTTCATAGTGCACCGGGGCAATAACTTGATTAAAAGGACCAAAATGTAATTTTTATCTCACTAGGCTATTGAGGTCCAGTAAGGATAGCTTTATCAGATCCAATTGGCCTTAGTGATATGTTGTACAATCAGTGAAGAGTTTATCAGTGAAGAGTTCAAATACCCTATAAAAATGGGAAAATATTCTGACAGCATAGCTCAACATAATATTTGATGTGCTCCTACTGGCAACTTGCATATAATCTCAGAAAGTCATCTGGAAATACTGCAATTCCTCACTTTAAATGTCAAGATCACTTACTTCTTTCAACAAGAATGGAAACATGTATTAGGCTTACTTCTTGTAACTTTGAGGGCTCAATTAGACACGGGGAACATAAGCTTTTTGAATAACTGAAGAGGTTTTCATAAGACCAGGTACACAAAGCAATGCATAGTCGCCAATGCAGAGGCCAGTGTCCATGATAGCAAAAATAAATGGGATTGACATATGGTAGCAGGTATTTGGTGTATACTGAATTGTAAACTGTGGTTAGTATGGAGCAAGCATATTGCCTTATTCTGCACCTCGCAGCCCAGCATGACAATTAGCCTTCAATTTTTATCTGCTCTAACATTTTAGAAAATATTCATAATTACAATATGAACTCTCGAGTCATCTGACAGGACTATGCCCCGTGTATATGGTTTTACTTGTGGGTGACAAATGTATGTATGGGTGTCGAAACCGATAGGGACACCTCCCTAAATATGAGCAACAAATGTGAAATTCCAAATAAAAGAAAGTCTCAACTGTATGTAAATAAGAATGGTACTGCCTTTCTGGGACTTGGTGTATGTTTAATGTATTTGAGTGAATGTAAGCACTTGTTCAGACTGTCCAGCAGGTTACTCACATCACATACGCTTTTGGATGTTGACCACAAACTCTTGCAAGCTGGACTAGAAACGCAGATCTGAAGATCACTTCAGGATGTGAAGGCAGTCATGATCAGTGAGTTACTCGTCTGCAAATATTTAATTGTCAGTCAGTTGTCTGCATCTGATAACACGAAGTACTCCTATAGCATAGAGCAGTGTTTCCTAAACTTTGGGGTTGCTATCCATAGGTGGATCACCAGCCGATTTTTGGTTTGTCACGAAAATATGCCCTAAAATTCCGTATTTCTCGTCATATTTGCTGCGCTTCAACCTGAGGTCAAATGTCAGGCTAGATCTTCTGACAAATTACTGCTTTTTTAACAGGGGTATTTGTGTTTAACGACTTCTCACTTCGCAGTCAGAGAAAGAAAAGTTAAATGAATTATGTGACAATCTTGCTGGGGTACAGGTGTTTACGATAGTACTTTCTGCAACACACAAAATGTAAATACCTGCAAATGAACTGTACACATTCAACAGTTAGGAAAGCAAAAATGTAGAACAATTTTTTGTAATTCTGTAGTGTGGTGGAAATAAAGATTTCAATAGAATCAGAACAAATCAAGACACTTTACTTGGTGTTGCACAAATGATACATTTTCACTAAAACCCGATTTCCACACATTAACATATGCTTGTACAGTAGTATCAGTAAAACTGAATGTTTGTGCAAATTTGGTGGCCACTTAAAATAAATGAAAATGTACAGTCTGAAAATGGTAATGTACTACTACACGATGCTTTAGTTACATTAAAAAAACATTATTTCTTGAAAAGGGGGAGGAAATGTTTATGTTTAAGATTAAGAAGACTGCAGTTTTCCCAAATTTATGTTAAGTGGGAATGTAAGTGCCAAATGGAAACAGATAACCAGATTGGGACAGGAAACTATTAAGACCAAGTCTGTTATTTGTCATTGTTTCTCACCATTTTAAAGGGACGATGTTGCCCAACGAACTGGTGGAATTTAAGAGGAACTTTTCAAGATGGGACTGCAGAAATCCACAAACAAAAGAGTTACTCTTTCTGCGAGACTAAAATGACATTCGACATGATTAGCTGTTGCGTGGGGACTGCAACTGGCTCCCTTGATTCACTCATGCTTGAAGTCTTCATTCCAAAGACTGATGGTATCTCTGTTGATATTTAGAACAAACACTGACAATGCCAATAGGTCTGGCTTACGGATGAAAGGCTTTAGTGGCTCATTAAGTCATCATAATTTCTTTCTGGGGCTCATCCTTAGCACTATTGTATCCATTCACCCGCCCACTGACTTTCGTACATTCACCACTGACACAACCACACAAAAAACACACGCACATACAAACTCAATAACTTATGCAATATACATTGCATGAATACAAGTAGAAAAAAGCATGCTGCAACTTACACATAGCGGGCATACACTTGTAATAACAAAATTAAACATAGAAGTGGCCAGCAGCGGTATTCTACATACTGTATCATTGTTTTAAAGTACCAACTTGGGGTGTCATGTTTAGCACAAATGTGTTAACCACCTTAGCATGGTAAAACAATGATACACTATGGCCATACCATTACATGATGCTCATCTGGTTTAGAGCCAATGACTGTGCAAGATGCGGTTTACTGCAGACAAAATGATCGGCAAAGCAAGCAGCCCATTAACACTGTCTTAGGAAAAGTAGTACACTCTAAAATACGAACATAACAAGAAATGAAAGCGGACATTTAAATGGAGAAAATGGAAAACTAAAGGACTGTCCCACTAGCCCTGGAATTGAAGCACACTTATTTTCGGGTGGATGTGAACATGTGACAAATGCTGTCACTCACAAGCCAATGGCAGATGTGGGCTGACCCATTCCCAAAAGAGTATGCTGTCATGGATGAAAGCAGAGTGTAAATGACACTGATACAGACCATAGCCCCACTATGAATGTATATAAATACAGGTATGTATGTTTTCTAAAACAAATATTATTTACAAGTACAAGATCCTGGCAGGCAACTAAGCCTCTCATGCCTTGCGAAGAGAGTTTAGTACAAATTATTACAGTAGAAATAGGCTACCCTAAGTTTTATCAAAGAAGTTCATTAGCACAAAAATCCTTCCCTGCAAAGGTATTTAGTAAGAGTTCATGTAAGGTACGATGTCTGCAGACTTTAACACAAGAAGTAACAATCTGCTTTTAAAGGTCCATCGGCTTTAACATATTAATTTCATAATAAACAAAACCAGTCCTACTTCATAATGACCCAATCTGAAATAACATTTCCAAAATTCTGGATGAGGTAATTATACTGCGCTCTTTACGATACTCTCCCTTTGTACTCCTCGGGGACTTCAACATTCATATGGACATCTGTGAAGCAGGTGACACTCAGGATTTTGACTCCCTGAGACTCTCCTAGCTTCAACAATGGGTCAGCTCTCCTACTCACTGGTGCGGACATATGCTGGATTTGATCTGTTCCAACTTCCTGATTACTGTTGAGCATCCCCTACCGGTAACCTGGTCAGATCATTCCCTGATCCACTTCTCTTGGCAAGCCCAATATAAACCCAAGTTGGCTCGGTCCTGCTCCGGCCACCAAAGGATACCAGCCCATAGAATTGACCCGTTGGCCTTCCGTTTTGCCCTAGCGGAATCATGTCCGGCAATATCCACTGATCTAAATGTAGCCCTAGAAAATTTCACAATGGATCCACCAAGCCGTAGAGCACCTCATCCCAGATACCGGATGCAGGTGTCCTAGGAACCCTCCTTCCAAGCCATGGTTTTCCTGCTCCCTGAAAGTTCAGAAACAGCATTGCAAAAGATTAGAACGCAAATGGAGACAGGAGTACTGTCCTTTAGCTAGGACAGCCCTTAGAAAGGCTCAAAAGTTGTACTATGCCTCCATTGCTCATGCTAAAAGCCTATATTACACGGAGAATATTGCCCACTAGGGTAACAATGCCAAAGAAATGTTTAACATTGTGCAAAGCTTTCTTTTCCCCAAAGCGGAGTCTAGCACCGACTCCACATTGCTCGCCTGGTGTGAGGAACACTCTAGTCTCTTCACCAACAAGGTCCGTGCACTTCAAGCAACATTTAATACTGGTAATAGCCAGCCAGCTGTGGGCAACCCTCCTGTTCAGTCACCCCTTACCACGTCAGCTACTCTACTAGCCTTCAATGCTATATCCAGGCAGGACTCCTTAGCACCCCTCATCTCCCAGAAATCCGCTCACCTGCTGACCCCTGCCCGGCCACATTGCTTTCTAGGGCCGAAGCGGTGATTAACCAGGAGCTGAACTCAATACTTAACCCATCTCAGACATCAGCCACAGTATCTCCAGCCTGGAAGCAAGCAGAAATCGTACCTTTGCTGAAAAAACCTCGGCTTGACCCTAATCTCCCCTCCAGCTATCACCCTATCTCCCTCCTCCATGCCGTGGAGAAAGTGAGCGAAAAGCTGTCTGAATATGTCCAACTACATGGCTTTCTTCACCCTGCTCAATCTGGCTTAAGAGCCTCATATAGAACTGAATCGGCTCTGGTAGAAGTCTCTGAGGTCATCCAGGAAACTTTAGATGCAGGAGGCAGTGCTGCGCTGGTCCAACTTGATCTGTCGGCCGCGTTCAACAACGTGCCGCATTCCCTGCTCCTTGCTCGTCTCCATGAGATTGGAGTATCAGGGCCTGCTTGGCATTGGCTGAAATCCTATCTGGAGGGCAGAACGCAGCAAATCTGGATCCCTCCATATTCACACACCCCCGCCCATCTTCTGACCACAGGGGTACCACAAGGGTCTGCATTGAGCCCTTTGCGCTTCAATATTTATATATCACCTCTTTTTTATTTAATTTATTTTTACTAATTTTGTTTATTGAATAAACAAAAACAAAGAAAGTGAAAACAAAAGGGACAAAGTGGAGTGCAATACACGTAATTTCCAACAGTTCCCATACATTGGTACGTTGATCGACATAAAAGTACAGTGGATCAATACGTCAGACTAGAGTCGCATACAGTTCCCCCCACATGATCTGCCAACAGTGAGGTGGTGTCACTGAAGGGTGTATATATCCCCCTACTCACATTCCGTGCTCCCCAAATTCTCGTCCATTTTTGCGGGCATCCTTTACTTTCGTTATATATCACCTCTTATTCAGATGGCTGAAGACCTCCGCGTCATTGCTAATGCAGATGACACGCAGCTCCTCTTCACTTGGAAGAAAAATGACTCTTTCACCTCCCTTGTTAAATCCTACCTGTCAGCTGTCTTTCACTGGCTCTCCTCTGCCCAGTTAAAATGCAATGAGGAAAAAACGGAGATCCTTTTTTGGGGGTATTTTCCCCTGCAGTTTTTGAACTCGTTCTGGCCAGAAGAGTCTGCTATGCCTTCCCCTGAGGGCAAACCCACGAAGAACCTAGGGATCTGGTTCAATGTGAAGTTGAGCTTTAGCCCTCAGATTAGGAAGCTAATGGGGTTATGCTTCGGCACCTTAAGTCTTTAAAAAGGTTCCTCCCTCTTCTCCCTATCCAGGCAAGATAAACTGCCATCAATTCGCTGATAACTTCGCCCCTGGATTACGCTAATGCCTTTTACACTGGTCTGCCCGGCTACCTACTGAACAAGCTTCAGGTAGTGCAGAATGCTGCGGCCAGAACGCTTCTTAATATTCCGAAAAAGACCAACGTTAGGCAACATCTGCGTAATTTACGCTGGCTGCCAGTAAAAAAGCTGGTGACTTTCAAGTCCCTGATCTTGGCACATGCGTGGCCCCATCTACCTAAAAAAAAGGGTTTCAAGTTCTATGTTCCTTCCAGGCAGCTTCGCTCATCCTCATTGCTTTTGGCCCACGTTCCTAGGTGCCGCCTGAAAAAGGTGGATAACAGCTCCCGTTACTATAGAGCAGCTGTGGCTTGGAACCAACTTCCATTGGAATTACGCAACATTCAGGATCCCAACCTCTTTAGGAAGAGACTTAAGACATTTCTTTTTATCTAACCTGATTTCTCATCTGCTTCTCCTCTGTTCCGTTCTCCACTGGCTCACACCAGGACACTCTTGTTGAGTACCTGTGCGCGTTACAAATCCCATAAACATGTACCAATCAACCTTAAAGCCTCATTACTTTCTTGTCACCATAACCAACTACCTACTGAACTGCACATAAACTTTAACACAAGGCAACCATTAGGTATACTGTATTACAAAACATTTCATAATTACACAAATATTAAATCCTTCCTAAAATGGAATGAAAAGGATTATCATAATGCAAATCTTCTACATTCATGGTTTTTTCAAGGGGGGGGTGACTAACCGCCGGACATGGCAGCCGCATCTTAGCTGGGCTCCAGGCCGGGCCGCGCATCCTGTTAATAATCCTGTTATCACGTTGCAATCCAGTGCAGTAACCGAATCGCTGGACACATGCAACCCAAGGCAGGGCGACCTGGGAAGAAAAACATTTGTAGGTGGTACGAATAGAGACACTCACTGAGGCGATGATGCCACTGCAGGGTAGAAGGCTGTTGCAGCTTGTGAGCACCCGCTGAGATCACCCCCACAACAAAACAAAGGACCCCGCGGTGTAGCGCGATATGCCGCCCTGCTGCTTAAGGGACTGAGGGGGCCCCTTGATGCAGATGCGATGGGCTGGGCGGGGCCGTGACTCCTGGGGGCCTCAAGACTTTCATCGGACTGGACCCATAATTGTGGCGGCGGTTCACCCCCCGTTCAGAGTGCTGTGCCGTGCTCTGTCCCAGAATCCAGGACTGCACCGAGGGGCGGTTGTACTTTAAGCGTACTGACCGCCGTAGGCCTTGACTAACGGCTTGGGCGGACCCGAGCAAGGGTACTGCTGTGCGGCAGCCGAAGTCAAAATATAAACAACCCAGGCAGCGAAACTACACCGCTCCGATGCTTGGGTGTGATAACCGCACTGCTGATCTGGGCAGCTGAGAGAGGAGTGGCAACGGGACAGCACAAGTACCGCACCTTTGGGGACGGCGTGAAATGGGGGCCTCCCTCAGCCCCCGACCACACGCATACTATATCCATATGCCTCCTGCTGCTGCAGCCCTGATCAGATTGCCCGAAGCCTGCATCTGCCCGGGACGAATTAGATTGCAGGGTGACCCACTGGGCGGAAGCAACACAAATCAAGGACGGTGATGAGGTGGAACACGGGGGCCTGACCTGCTGAAGTCAATTGGACCCTGTAGGTCTAGGCTTTATCACAAGAGACAGTGCCCTCCCCCGAGCTTGAGTAGGCCGAATTAATGGACAGATTGTTGAAGATTGCATTAATCTCTTAGCATGAGCTGAAAGCCATTTTGTACTTGGCAGCCATTTTAGTTAGCTATGTGCTGGACATTTGCTGTTTCCCTCTCCCAGAGTCTTGCACATGCTCAGATGTGCTTAGCTAGTAGAGTGCACCTGTTCCTAGTATAGAACTGTCAGGCTGTTCTAACTGATGTCAGCAACTTATTACTCCTCTACTTGTTGACTGTGCAGTTTCTGTATGAACTCTTCTCATGTGTACTTGTACCGCCTTCGTTTCAGCCCCTGTGTGGGTATATAATGCCCCTGTTCTCTGTACTCCTTAGAAAATGTCTCATACAGTGACTTGAGAATACTGTGTGACGCATTTTTTCCCTCTTTATAGGTTAAATAAAAAGATGTCTTTTATATTACAGCTTCTGTGCCAATCTCTTCTTTGTTGGTTTAAAAGGACCGGGTGTATCAGTGAAGCCCCTGAGAAGGTTTTGATTTCTACAAGATCTGAACCCCAAAACTATCTTATCCATTTATGCAAGGAGCCCAAGGCATACCATTTGAGTTGGGGACCCTGTAAGACTGCCGATATCTCCTGTGATCCCGCGTTTGCTGCAATGGAGGGAAGCACGGTATAGATGAGGGTGACAATACTCCCTGTAAGCCGTTCCATCGCCATAGACACTGAAGGGCATAGAGCAGATGTGTAGCACAGCCTGTCACCCGCCCCCACCAGCATTCACAGTGTGAGGTGAGTGTACCGAAACCATTGAGCTGCACACCGCGACAAGGCCCCACAGCCAATTCTGCATTACAACCTGGTACAGACAACAGTGGGTCGCACGAGAGGGAAACAACTGGACCCACAACCATCAGGAGGATTAGAACCAAAGGGATGCAGCGCAGTCCCCCTACTGCATTCCACAGACAGCAATGGGGAATCCCCTCTGCAAATTAGATCTTGTACTGCAGGAAGTCCGCGATTCAAGAAAGGCAATTGAGCAACAAGCAAGTGCTCTAGCAACAGGCTTTACGCTTTTAAAAGCCGATCAGGATAAACTGGCACTGACAGTGAAAAACAACGAATCGCTTCTCGCCCAGGTGGCACCACAACACAAAGTGCACTCGGACTAGATTGAACAACTAAGACGGCAGGTGTCTGATCTACAGGACAGGGTCAATGACGCAGAGGGTCGCTATCGAAGAAATAATGTAAGAATAGTGGGTATGCTGGAACGCAGCGAGGGACCGAACCCGACCCAATTCATAGAACGTTGGCTGCGGGACACAGTTGCCCCTGAGGGTCTGACATGCTTTTTTAGTGTGGAACGGGCACATAGAATGCATAGGTGCAGCGCCTAGACCAATAATAGCATGTATACTTAATTATAAAGACCGTGACACTCTGCTTAGAGCTGCCAGAGAAAAAGCTCCTGATTGACTTTGAAAACAAACGGACCTTACTATATACCCAGACTACACGCTGGCGGTCCAGCGCCAAAGACCCTCCTTCCAAGGAGGTCAAAAAGTCACTCAGGGCCCATAACCTGAAATATGCCCTCTTGTTCCCGGCCAGTCTCAAAATACTACAGGAACAGAAATTAAACTTCTTCGATACTCCAGAGGAGGCTGCGGAATGACGAGAGGTCACCATGTCCCCTGGCACATTACAATCCGTCAAGCAGAAACCATGAAAAACGCCAAAGTCCAAAAAAGACAAACTGTTCCAGGGAGATCGTTCTGCATAGACAAGACGACGAGCCCATCACCTGAGCAAGTATTAGAAAGCCAGAAATCTGCATAATGGCAGCTGCAGCATTAGACAACCAAGATGGAGTATCATTGGCTGAATCGTCAGAGGACACCAACCATCACTCGGACTCTGAGAACAGTATAGCTCATTTTCCCTCCATTACTCCACAGACTGTAAACAATTATTTGGGATAACAACCCAGTCTTAAGACCAGTATGAGCTTGGAATACATTTACGACAGATGAATCTGCGATCTTGAGGCACAACTGGCTCAGCAATACATTCAAGATTTTACAATTGGCATGAGCCAAGCCAGCGGTATCATAACTGTATCTATACACGAAATGCAGTTTGTGGTTTCCACATTCCCCATTGTAACTGCACTGAAGTTTAAGTTATATTGTGCTCAAATTTGTTTTGTAGTTTGGTTCTCTGCAGTTTACAGTGGGGACCTTGTATTGGGAAATGTTAAGGGTATTTGTGGAACTGACTCACTCCGAGACAAACTCACTATCTGTCCTTCATGCAAAGGCATGGCAAGTCCTAACAAAACAAAATATATAAACAAATGGCTACAACAGGAAAGTACACAGTGACAACCTGGAATGTTAGGTGTGTAGGATCTGTGTTTAAGAGGCAAAATATATGCTCAAATCAATAGAAGAAAATTGCACGTTGTATTTATGCAGAAGATACACCTAACTCAGAAACCGCCAATTTAAGAAAAAACAGGAGGGCAATTATTTCACACATCATATTCTGCATTTGCGAGTGGAGCCGCCATATAGATCAAAAACTGCACTCCCTTTATTGCTCTCGACCAAAAAATAGATGTAAATGGCTGATACGTGTTGGTACATGGTATATTAGATGGCACTCGTATAGTAATTGTCAGCATATACGCCACAAATACAGAACAGGATAAATTCTTAAGCACCCTAAACACAGTGCTGGCTGATTGGGTTGTGTTTCCACGGCTCCTGGAAGGGGACTTTAACGCAGTATTAGATATAGATTTAGATCGCTCTCGCCCACAGTTACAAGGAGCTGGTGCCAAGTAACAAGCAGCTTCTCTGCTTGGTTGGACGTCGGGCTGGGCACTACTGGATGCATGCCACTTCAAAAACCCTGAGATACTCATTTTATTCTCCCCCACATATGTTACATACACAAATAGATAGGATATTCTGTTCTCCACTCCTGGTTACAAAAATTATTCACACCACATATCTTGGGAAAACGTTGTCACACCATAACTCTTTTGAGTTAACGCTTGCCTGGGGGAAAATTTCCACACCGGTGCCAACATGGAGGCTGCAACCGCCTCCATCAGAAGACCCTGTATTTCGTGATACTCTGGCCACAGCTATCTCTAACTACTTTGCAGAAAATGCAGACACTGCAACCTCACAACAAATAGAATGGAAGGTAGTCTAAACTGTTATTAGGGGAGTAGCTATCAGCATTATAGTGGGTACCCGTAATACGATTAATAAAGAACTGGGAGAACTAGAGGACAAGCTAGGTAGACTGGAACAAGCAGCGACTGCTGACCCCTCACAGGAAGGGGCCCTTCAGGAAGCCTGCATTACCCACGCTGAGTTACTTGAACACCTGCAGGTTATTGATCATCGCACCTATACACAGAAAAAAACATGCAGAGGAGGATAGGGCCGGTACCCTCCTGGCCAGGTTGTTAAGGGATGAGCCATCCCCCACCCCTCTTCAGGAAGTTACCACACTTGAAGGTACCTAGGCTAGCACACAGTCAGATATAAACACAGCATTTAGGAAGTACTATGAAACACTATACGCACCATCCACAGACTTCGAAGAGGCTACAAGGCAACCTGGAGGCACACAGACATTACATTACAAATGTATATAAAACATTACAGTTGGCAAAGCACAATATTGGGTCCACGATGAATGGCAATCTCATACGTATCAAAGCACTTAAAAATCAAATCTGGATCCCTCTGCCACTTTCTGTAGCAGGCCATATCAAAAATGGTCAAGCTCCCCAGACTGTTTTATCTTTTCACAAATCTGCCCATATTGATCTCAACACACATTTTCAAGACCCTTAATAGGCTCCTATTAGAAATACTATAGGGTAAAGGCCGCAGAAGAGTTGAACTTCAAAAATTTAAATGAAGCACGGACCGGGGAGGCTTGGGGGTCCCTGACTTTAGGGCATACTGTTACACAACCCAACTGCAGTGGCTATCGTATTGGATCGCAGGTCATAACCTGCAAGAGATTGACATGACCCAGCAGACACTGGACAAGGGTACCCGCCATACCCTATTATTACCAGGCAGTAGATCCGCAGCCATGGCTCCCCCCTGTTGATAATCGCCCTCTGGTACTGGAAAAAAGCGCTCCAAAACACTAAAGGTGTGCTTCCTTATGCTCCTAATATTCCATTAATAGTGATTCCGACGCCATCTAAGATGGTCTCAACTAAATGCATTTCCAGATGGACACGTGAAGGAGTGAACACAGTAGGGATGCTTTCACAGGTGGGATGCTACTTGACCATGAGAACTTTGTCAGGGAACAAAGTGTTCCGAATTCCTTATACATCTTATATGCGAGCATAAGTAGATATACTAAACAGACTTGGGCGCCAGAAAAAAAGAGAACCTCCCATGCATGATTGAGTACATACACTGCACCTCATGGGCAATAGAAGGCACTTAACCCGATGGCTCTACAAAGGTATTCGCTCCCACGCGGCGATTCCTCTCGAGGTGCTCAGAAAAAAATGGAACCTAGACATAGGTGGGGACATAACTGACAAAGGAATGGGACGCTATATTGGAATATCCCCAAAAATTATCTCGTAACGCCAAATTTAAACTTATCCAATATATGTTGTTACATAGGGCATATCTTACACCACACTGGTTACACAAGATGTACCGGGAAATTATAAACCGATGCCTCACAAACCGCTGAGTTGTTGCGCATGATATAGTCCTGTCCTGGTCTGGCCCGCTTTTGGGCTGGTGTATTGGAAGTCCTAAGGTCGGTTACGAATATGATAGGCGGATACCTGGTGAAACACTGCATCCTTGGGATGTGTCATGAGAGTAAGAAGGAACCTGTACAAACTAGTTTTACCAATTTACTCTCTTGGCGGTAGGAAATGATCAGATGGGGAAGAGCCGAGAGCATGGCAATAAGGAGGGAGGAAGCTAAAGAAATGCGGAAGATCCCTATCGCACTGGAATGGAATGCAATGTTGGAGCTTTTTATATCCTTTGAATCCACACTGTAATAACCAATTGTGTCAAAGACAATACTTTTCTGGAATAGATACCGAAATAAACAAAACCCTCTAAGTCCGACTAAAAATAAGATACATACACCTGTAAACCATGTATAGTAGAATATACATGCAAACAGAGAGTAGCCTTTAGGAAAAATAATCCATGCAAATAATGGAGTGAGTCGCAAAGAATGAGGGAGGAGGGTGGGTTCTTTCTTAATTACTGATAGTAGGGAGGCGGGTGGGATATTGTCTGTAACATTATAGGTAATATTTCATCTTAACTGCATACTATAGTAGGGATTGCAGTTACTGTACTGACTATGTATATGATCTGCTACAGGATACACACATGGTACAATGTCAGACCAAGAACATGGAGAAATGTATCTATCAGCATTTTGAAATGTATGTTCCAAAGACATGTTTGGACTATGGTAATGTGAAATCAATAAAATATGATTTTTTTAAAAACATGTTTTTTTCCCAAGTGGATCACCAACACCATTCCCTACAACTGTAATCCATAAGATTCTATATAACATGCCTGCCTACAGGCTTTGGCACAGTGTAATAACAATCCACATCAAAGTCCTATCACTTCTAGCACATGCTTTTCACAAAATTAAGTCAGGCCTGAAGTGCGCATAAGTTGACAACCATCACGATAACAGTGCTAAAATTACAAATATGGACAAAATGGCAGTTGGCAAAACAATATACAACTCTTCTCAATAGAGACAAACAAGTGTTATCACAGTGAAACTCTCCAACCTCCAACCACCAGGGTTTGTCAGAGTGGGTGATCAACACCAAAACCCTTACTTAGTAAAGTAATTTGTGAAAATTCATGTAACGAAACATCTGCCACACAGTGTGATAACAACCCACTGTTAAATGATGGTTGACTTTAACATATGCTTTTCCAGTGCTTAATTTGAGCCAGTGCTTTCCGATGCTCGGCACCGGCAAGTTGTGTTTTCCGGTGCTCAGCACCGGCACTTAACTGTCTTCATACACTTATGACACTCTGCTACATGGTAGTACAAAAGAGGTGGTGATGGACGGAGCATCAGAACTAATCAAACACTCACACCCAGTCAACAGATCTGTGTTTGATCCATCACCGTTCTTTAGCCCACTCTGCCACCCCAGGTCAGACATGGCCATATGCAAATCAGTCTGACCCTGTGCCTCATGGCAACAGTCCAGCCCGAACTGCCAAGCCATGCCTTCCCTGGACCGGAAACAAGCTTCCTAGGACCGGTTTCTGGCATTACAGCCGTCTTCAGCCAGGCTTGCTTGAATCCAGTGGCAAAGTGAGCAAGGGACTCACGTCTGAGCATACCCTGCCAACTTATGGCGAACAAAGCAGTACAAAAGGGGGTGGTGATGGACGGAGCATCAGAACCAATCAAACACTCACACCCAGTCAACAGATCTGGGTTTGATCCATCACCGTTCTTTAGCCCACTCTGCCACCCCAGGTCAGACATGGCCATATGCAAATCAGTCTGACCCTGTGCCTCATGGCAACAGTCCAGCCCGAACTGCCAAGCCATGCCTTCCCTGGACCGGAAACTAGCTTCCTAGGACCGGTTTCTGGCATTACAGCCGTCTTCAGCCAGGCTTGCTTGAATCCAGTGGCAAAGTGAGCAAGGGACTCACGTCTGAGCATACCCTTCCAACTTATGGCGAACAAAGCAGTACAAAGGGTACATGGTGGCGCTGCTCATCTAGTTTAGATATGAGCAGAACATCGGTTGTTTATGAATACAAAAAACATGAAAAATTACTAATTCCTGCCTCCCCAGCCATTCCTTTAGCTCTGGGACCCAGGAATAATCTGAACTGTCGCACTTGGAGGTGAAAGAGCTGATTAGCAGTTGTTTTGGTACGTCATTGGCAGCGATGACGAAGCAATCTGTGGTGCAAGCTGTAGTCGCCTCCTGTTCAGAGCCCCGGCACTTCTTATATTACAAATTAAGCACTCTGCTTCTCAAAGTAAATAAACCAGACCTATTGCCTTTGACAGAACGTTTCATACTAAACAGTTCAGACATATGGCATTATACAGATTGTTACCAATGAACTAGTTAGGAATATAGATTTTATCATTGGCTTGTCACAATAACCAAATAAGGCCTACTGTATTGAGGGTAAGGTTTCCCTCCAGGCAACCTTGAGGCACACAGACATTACATTACAAATGTATATAAAACATTACAGTTGTCAAAGCACAATATTGGGTCCACAAGAGGACTGAAGTAAGGTTATTACAGTCACACCTTCTGTCCCCATGGTTTGTCAGAGGGGGTAACCACCACCAGAACCCGTACCAACTATAGTCATTGTAATCTGAGTTTCTATGTAATAAAATACCGCTCTGCAGCCTTTAATACATAGTAATAATTACCCACCCTTAAATGTCCATTGACATACAAGACACTTTTAACAATAAATATATGAGGATTGCTGCCTTCATAGAAACGTTTCATAATAGACAGATCAGGTCTATAGCCTTGACCATTGACTTGCCACCATAACCCTTCTGCCCTGCTGTATTAAGTATAAGCTTTCCTGCATAGCAAAACGTTCAATAAATACACTTTTTTCTAGTGGAAGCACACATCTCTGCCCAATCGAAAAGTGTTATCAAGGTAAGCAACATGTGGGTCGTCCATAAGTTGCTTTCTTAGCGGTACTTCCTAAAGCCGTTTTTCTTTTGCTCATGTAAGGTCAAGAGACAGCTTCACTATAAAGCCAGGTGTTAAGGTAGGCGCATTGGCCAGGGAGATTATTATTTAATCTGAATAGTAACCATTATATGTAAGAGGTTCACTAATATACATACTTTGATCATCTACTGTAAAGGTCTGGAAACTGTAGACTATCTTCAGTAACTTCTTCGTGGGTCATTAGGTAAAAGTTATCAATGGGTTAAAAATGGCCACCTGTTCAATCTTTTTCTTGCGGACTACAAAGTACTTTAACCTTTGAAAGAAATACCAGCCCTCCTTGTATCCTTAAAGAGTCGATTTCGGTATTGAGGATTGTAGACTAACTATGTGGCGGCGATGCCCCACACCTCATTAAAGCCCAAAAAGGTCTTCGTGGCTCCAGAACATTCCAACAGCTTCACAATCCTTGTTACAAAAACAAATACTAAAGACTTCCATTTTTGGGAGGGGTGGTGGATGAGGTTATGGGTTTTAAATAGCTAGAAAGTAGATTAGGTAAATGCTACGAGTATAGTTTGTTGAATGTTAATTACCAATGCAAATGGAGCAACCATACAAACATAATGAAAAAACAGCAATGTTATACATTTGCACAGTGTCCCACTTGAGCTAGAAACTGGTGTTCGCTCTACAAAAATGCTGTAACAACTATTCACTTGAAGCGTGTTTATACTTTGTCGCTCCATTCAGGACAAATGATCAATACAAAGGTACCTGCATCGGTGGAAGATCATTATTGGAAGCCTGCAGCACACAACAGGGACCTCCTAATCTTGCTGGAGACGAACCATGGCTATACACTGCAATTTCTAACTCGGAGAATGGAGACTGTCACAGCACAGGTTTTGAAACAATCTGTTGGTTTGTTAGAATGGGGAACTCAGATGTCACGTCCTGCGTTGTCGGAGAGTCTTTATGTCACTCTGGGGAGAGGATTTAACAGACACTCGGGGTAGCAAGCACAGTTGCTAAAAGAAGCCAAGTAAAGTGTGCATTGTCCATGTGTAGAAAATATCAAAGAGGGGAAGACTGTACCAATTAACATGGAACTTGACAAAAAGCCAAATCTTACACTCAAACGATCAGGCGAGAGAGGGTTGGCTGGCGAGGGCATACACGAGGGCAAACACCACCACTCTGAAGGCTAATCACAGGATAACCAACAGTGGAGACACAGAGCAAGAGCATAGAAGGGGTGTGGTTTTAAGACATTTGGAGGAGACCTGACAATTATAGAGTTGTTTATGCTTGGTGAATTCAGGCCAGAATCCAGATTAATGAAAAAGTGAATGAAGAGAGACTCCACTTTCAGCCATGCCCCACAAAACTAGCTGTGCTTGACCTTTGGCCATGCACAGTGGGCTCCGGGAAAATGGACCTGGCCTTCTGCCAAGACTTGCACCTCTCTACTGACACAATCTGTGCCCTGCACGCAGCCCACATATCGACAGCGCTTACTGTGCACAGCCTTTCACCATGCACTATGGATTTTCATTTCGATTAGCTTTTGCATGATTCAAAAACTGACAATAAAAAAATTAGGTAAAGTTTAAAAAAATAAAAAAGTTGGATCTGTCAATCCACGACCGCACAACCTAAAAAGCTAGCTTGTGGAATTCATATGGAGGTAGTTTTAGGTCGTGCCTAGTCGCAGCGCGCATGCCCTGCTCGCTCTGCGAGGCATGCAGTAGTCGAGTATGCTGTGTAAGCCTCGCCTTCTCTCCGCCTATACTTTTCATTGGCTGGTGTCATTGTCCATGGTAAATGCTAGCTTCCGATTCATTATGAGGCTTGCTAGTCCCTCCTTGTTACCGCCTTGTCGCCATCTGTTACCGCCCATGATGACTGGACCTTTTACTTGGCTCGTAACACGGTCGGCTTTATCTAGGGGGTCAGCAATATTTTGTTTATGGGAACTTATGGGGACAATGGCGGATGCTATTTTATTGTTTTTGTATCCTGAGCGCTCAGGTTATTTATATTTAATTTTTATGTTGAGTGCGGCGTCCACTTCTGGGACACCACGCTCGGTTTATTTATTTTAATTTTTTAACTTTCATAATGAGCGCGGCGCCCGCTTCAGGGTCACCGCGCTCAGTGTTAAAGTTAAAATAAAAAAAATAAAAAGAACCCGAGTGCATGGTCCTTGAAGCAGTGCTGTGCTCAGTTTTAAACTTAAACAAGCATTTGCAATGCAATAGGTCTCGTATTTACGCGAGTTTAAGCTACTGGCAGTGTAAATGACAAGGCCTTTTATTTATGTTTTAAAAAACAAAAATAATACGCAGTGTCATTTACAATACCAATAGCTTAAACTCACGTAAATGCGAGACCTATTGCATTGCAAATGCTTGTTTGAGGAGGGGATACCTGCCCCTCTGGAACACCTCTCCCCCACCCACTGGTCATCAGGGAAGGCTCTTACTGCACCCACACGCCCTTTTGGAGCTTTGCCTGCAGGCTTCGGGTTTCTGCCACAACCACATTTTCCAGTTGTGACCAGTCAAATAGATCATTCACATTTGTGGATCCTCTGAGGTACCCACCAGGGTCAAAGGGAAAAAATGTTGCCTCGTCTTGTCAGATGTGTTTATTTTTCGCTATTCGGGTCCTATACATAAAACTGAGGAAAAGGTAGAGTGTAATTACAACACGGAGGTTAAAAGTGACAGACTGTAAAACACAAGAGATGGGAGGTCATTGTCAATCAAGTGTTAATCACTAGAAGATTATTGAGCCTGGTCAATGGTATTAGCAAATAACCTAGCTTTTGAAATGTGTTTTGAGAAACTTAGTTTCTGTCAATTTTGGCTCATCTGCAATTTAAACGTCCTTATTTGAAAAATTGGACTCGAAATGCACTGTGAGGTTTAACCAGAGGAAGAAATTGGAAATCAAGAAAATAAAACATGGAGTATGTGTATCCTGAGGAACATCTGAATTGATGGAGTGAGAGGGTGGGAGTAAGACTAAAATGACGGCAGTATTGTAACCTTGTTTCTGCCCTTCAAAAAAGACTATGCCGTTTGTAAAGCAGTGCGATAAATGTCTAGGTCTTGAAGTTTACGGAGGATGACAGCATGGCTTACTCTGTCTAAAGCTGCCGATAGACCACCTAATGTCAGGGTGTCCATATCGCTACCATCCAGGCTGGCAACGCCCATTGGGCTCAAAGGGTTTCAGCCCCCCCCCATCGTGTGTGGCAGCCTGGGCTGAGACAACTTCCCGGGTACACACACAGCCGCACAGAGTACTTCAGAGGTCTTTAAAAACCATTTGCTTGTTAATGAGGCTTTGTTATTTTTTCATGCCTTCTTAGAGCCCCTGCATCTCCACTCTGCCTACTGCTGGAAGAATTAGCGCCCCCCCCCCCCCAATATTTCTTAACCCCCCTCCCCTCTCCAAAAAAAGTGGGCTCTAGTTGCGCCTCTGATACTTGCAACCTCTAATGGCAATCCAATTGATCAGGGTTAACTTAATCTGGTTGTGTGTCTCAAGGGTACACGCACACAACAACTTTACTACCAATATTGCATCTAGGCGCTGCCATTAATCCTTTCTTCTATCGCGGAGGGGTCACTGGATGTGTTTGAACCCTTTTCCCCGGTGCGGACAGACAGTCTTCTCTCTGTGCACCCACACTCCTTGTGCACAATAGTGTTACAAATGGTTTTCACTTGGTCCCTTTGGTGCCATCTATGGCATTGTCTTGCATATTTTGTTCTTAAGTGTTTAATAGTATTGGAGCACATGGGAAAGGGACAACTTTCTTTTTCCAATACGTTGCTTAGTGTACTCTTGGGTAACCTGATTGTTTAGCTGCCACACACTTCCATTCCTCTTCACCTCTGTTTAAAGGCAAGTGGATGGGTCTGTGACCCTTTTTGGGGATTCTCTGTCTGGGATTACCGCTTTCCCAATGGTCCCTGCCCCTCTTTGAAGGACCCCAAGCTTCCACATTCTCCTTGGTGTTGCTGGTTTGACTATTGTTAATAGAGCTTACTATAGCGCGTGAATCACCTCTGAAGAGGTATCTCGGCGCTAGCGATGAACGCAGACAGAACCTAACACCCTCAGTGGACTTGTTCTTTTCACAGCGCAATGCAGTCTGGCTGCTGTGGTCCCCTCCTACTGCTGCTGGCACCTCTGATCAGCAGGTCAGGAGTTCGAGGCAGTCTTCCACCCCCAGGTTCCTGCCTGCACCTCATCCCTGGTGGTCCAGTGGTAGAGAGTCACTGCTCTGCTGCTGACTGTACGACGTATTACTTGAGTCTGACCCCGATGTTATGTTTGTAACTGAAACTTGGTTGAATGATGGCTCGAATCCTACGATAGCAGGGGCTATCCCGCCTGGCTATCAGATTATAAGGATCGGCCAGTAGGAAGAGGGGGCGGAATTGGCATAATTTTTAAAAATTCACTGTCCTGCTATATTCTACCTGCGCAAGATATTGAGGATGCTGAAAGCCTCAGTTTCGTGCTCACTGTCTCGGATCATCAATCTATTGCAGGCATTCTTGTTTATAGGCCGCCTGGTCAGGGTGGCAAGTTTATGGAGTCACTCACTCAAGCCATCTCTCCTATTTCCATCAAATATAGACATTGCCTTTTGTTAGGAGATTTTAATATCCACATGGATGATCCCTCTGACTCCGAGGCTGTTCGGCTGCTGGAATCTTTAGCGATTTTCAGACTGTCCCCTTATATTCATCTCCTACCCATGAAAACGGTCATAAGCTAGACTAATTATTCTCCAACGCTAGTATGGAAACTGATGCTCCTCTACAATTGGTATGGTCGGATCATTATCTCTTGACTTTTAAAATCCCTAGGTCTCTATTCCATGCTCAACCTAGGGATAAGCCCCGTCCATGCATTTTTAGACCCTTTAATCAGGTTACGCCGGATAGCCTGGAAATAGCTCTGGGTAAGCATCCGATTCCCTTTAGTGGAAACCCAGAGACCGATGCCCCTAGCCTGGAGAAGTGGCTTGAAGAACAGGTTGTGGAGCTGGCGCCTCCCTCAACTCGTAAAGCCATAAATGGCCACACCTCTGTGCCAAGGTTTACAGACACTCTCAGGAAAAGCAGGAGTGCCTGCAAACGATTAGAGAGAATGTGGCGAACCAAGTTTGATTCTAAGGACAAAGCCATCTATAAGCAGGCTAGAAAAGCTTATTTTAACGATGTGCGCACAGAGAAGAAAAACTTCTCTACCTTAAAAATAAAAGGGACTGCTAATAAAAGCAAAGACATATTTTTAAATTGTTAAGGATTTTTAATCCCCCAGTGCAGTGAGCAAGGCCTTTATCATCAGATGGCGGGTTTTTTCCATGACAAAATCTACTTGGTTCAACAGTCATTTGCCTCTATGGGCACAGCTGAATCTACTGAGACATCGAGTGCACGTGCCCCGCCTTCGGGGGTTAGTTATTCACTTACCCAATTTCCCCCCATTTCCTTGGAAAAATCCCTTGACATCATGGTAACTCTGAAGTCAGGTTCTCCTTCTGACCCCTGTCCAGCAAAGATCCTTAAGAATATTGCGGAACCCATAAATACTGCAGTTAACTCAGTTCTTAACACTTAGCTCGGACAGGGAATGGTACCCAGCTGTTGGAAAAAGGCAAAAATCATTCCCCTCCTGAAGAAACCCACAGCGGATCCTGCGGTCGTATCCAATTATAGGCCCATATCCCTTCTGCCCTTCTTAAAGGTTCTTGAGAAGTACGTTAACTCCGTGCTAACAGATTAAATAGAAGAAAACCATGTCCTTCTTTACAGCCAGTCAGGCTTTAAGAACCACTCTCAGGACAGAAACAGCCCAATTGGAGGGGCAGTGCTGTGGTGCTGTGCTGATACTGCTGGATTTATCCGTAGCCTTTGACACCGTGCCCCATGACCGGCTCTTGCGCAGGTTAGCGGAGTATGGCATCGGGGGCACGTTGTACAATTGGTTTGCCTCTTTCCTGACTGAGCGGCAGCAGGAAATCTGGTCTCCACCTTTTACAGCTGCCATTCCTCCTATGCAAGTGTGGGTCCCGCAGGGCGCTATTTTGAGTCCTACACTCTTTAATATTCATATGGCCCCACTTGCACGCCTGGCAGAGTCGCACGGAGCGAAGATTATTCTATATGCCGACGATACTTAACTCATGTTCACGTGTGACAAAGGTGCTACTGTTCGTGGAATGGAGATAAATAAATTTTTAACGGACGTCTTTTCTTGGATGCAACTTAAACAACTTAAGTGTAATCCAGAAAAATCAGAAATAATTTTGTTCGGTTGCCTCCCCATGTGCTGACTGGAATTTATGGTGGACCAGCCACATGTCCCCTCCTTCGGCCCCAGTCATCACGGTTAAAAACTTGGGAGTTAAGTTGGACACTTGTCTAGCAATGAAGTCCCAAATCCAAACTGTCGCTGGTACTTGCTTTGGATTGATAAGAATGGTAAAAAACGTTCTTCCTCTTCTCCCGGTGGAATCCCGTAAGATCGTAGTGCAAGCCTTAATTACATCAAGGTTGGACTACGTAAATATCTTGTATCTGGGGCTGCCAGAGTATTTGCTCAATCGGCTGCAGGTTGTCCAGAAAGCCGCAGCTAGAGCTATTCTTATGGTAAGCCTCAGAACGCGCATGTCGCCCCACCTGAAGGCGCTACACTGGCTCCCGGTGAGAAAGAGGACCCAGTTTAAGGCCTTAGTGCTCGCTTATCGAGCCTTCCATGATACGGGTGCGGTTTATCTGAGAAGTAGGATCCAACGCTATCAGCCTCAACAGGTCTTAAGATCCTCTAGACAATCCCTCATGGTGATTAGTACCAAGATCTCGGATAGGAGGACGTTCGTATCAGGTTCAAGCGGCTCGCCTGTGGAACAAATTGCCCCTTTATCTCAGATTGACTCAGGACGTGTTGTTTTTCAGGAAACAACTTAAAACATGGTTGTTCCAACAATAACACTATGGTTGGCGGGGCGGAGCTCTTTCTGTTACTGTTTGGGGATTAGCGCCAGGACACACACTGAGTATCCGCGCTGCCCTCCATTTTGCTGTTTTCTGTCCATCTCACTATTTCCTTTCTCCTTTCTGCCTCTACTCTTGGTTTTGTTTTCCTTTTGCTTTCTTTGGCTTTTTTTGCACATTTCTCCAGTTTTTTGCTGCTCTCTCCCTAGTTGCTGCTGTGATCCCCCGTGGCTCCACCCCCTCCCATTTTTCTTTTCCCACTCCAGTATTTCCCGCCTCCTAACTGTCCAGCCCTCCCCACGCAGCATTACTTAATGGCAGCCGATGCGCAGTGAAAGTGCAGTCCACTACCCTTACTGGATTTGATCCTTCCACCGCGCAGTGCAGTCTGGTAGCTGCTGTGGTCCCTCACAGAAACTTGCAGCAACCCCTGCTCCAGACCGGACTTCGCAATCACCATCCCTGACAGCTACAGGATCACCCGAAAGGACCGCCCGACCCCCTGGGAGGAGGTATCACCATCGTCCACAAAAGCATGCTCCGACTGACCGCGCACTCCAACGATCACCATGGAACGCCTCCACTTCCAGACCCGGACCAACCCCAATACCACACTCCGCAGCACCCACGTCTAGAGGCCCGCCTTGCCCCCAACCACACTTCACTGACGCAATCACAGACCTGATCGCACCACAGGCCCTCGCATCAGACTACATCCTACTCAGAGACCTCAACATCCAACTGGACACGGGGCGTGGCCTGACCTCCGACCGCAATGGACATGCGGAGCTGAAGCTCTGTCAGAACTATTACATACTCGAGCCAAATCGGGCTAAATAGCTGCATCCCCATGCAAGAGATGAACTATTGAACATCCTCGAAGCGCCCCCCGAAACGTGTCGAGGCACGCTGGGCATGATAAAGGACTAATCTGTGATTGAAGCTGCTGGCCGATCTCGACCCTGTAAGAGACGCGTGCATGGCCTCAGCGCCAGAACACTGAAAAGGCGGCGCACGTTTCACTTTTGCAGCTCCTGGGCATGGAGTGATGTTTAAGGGGCCAGAGGCAGTGATCCATTTCCGATCCTGCCCCACCCTGATCAAGGAGGTGCGGACCGTGAAGAGGAATCGAGACTCGCGGCAAACCGACCACTATGGCCTGCTGGAAGATGCGCCGAACGCGGGCTAGAATTGAAGAGGTGCCATTAGGGGAGAGGACAGCTGGAGCCGCATCGCACGGAGAGGTAAGGACGACCGGGGGTGGGGGGTTGCTCCTTAGAGGCTCCGCAGCAACAGGGTCCGCAGCCAAGCCTTGGGACTCGGCCGCCAGGTCGTTCCGCTGCCTTCCTCACTAGCCAGCATCACCCTCCACCTCCCCACCTGCCTAGTCGCAACCATGACTAGCCTGCATGTGCATTCCCTCCGGCAGAACCTGGCAACTTTAGCCGGTTGATGCAAGGGGCGGCAGATTAGTAAAGACTTTGCAGCACCACAGGGGCCGAACACCTGCTACTCGCCACATAGAGAGTCTGCACATGGGGTCCTACGAGCCCCTCACCCCCCTACGCTGAGGGGCTGGAAGACCGTTAAAGGGGTCACTAGCCATGGTAAGAAGATCATTGATACTCTTGGGGATTGCTTGAGACACTAGTGAGTGCTCCCCCATCCCCAATTTCAAGGCCCGGCCACGCACACACTAGGCTGGAATGTCCCGCAAGGACCCTAAACAGCACCGACTGCCATTCCACACGGTCAAGAACCAGGTGCTGGCGCAAACTCGAGACATGTCTGACAAAGCAATGATGGGGGCTGTGGGGGAAAGTGCCCCCTCAGACACAGAGGCAATGACAGTGGGTTTGACGGCCTAAATAAAAGGCTGGACACACAGGGGGAGCAAATGGACCGGCAAGACACCAGTCTACACATGGCGGAAGGTAGGATATCAGACCTTGAAAACGGTGTGGCCCAAACAGCTAGGAAGCTCAAACAAATGGAGAAAGTCATGAAAGCAATGACAATGAAGAATAAAGATTTGGAGGCGAGGGGCAGACGGAACAACGTGCACATAGTGGGGGTGCCGGAGTCCACAAATGCTGGAAGAATGGACCAATTTGTAGAGCGGCTACTCACTGACCTGTTCGGAGGGGAAAACTTTACGTCCTTGTTTGTTGTTGAGCGTGCGCATCGGTCACTCAGACCGTGCCCAAATCTTGGTAGCCCACCAAGACCTATTCTATCTAGGCTCTTGCACTTTAAAGACTAACCCTATCTTGAGACTGGCATTGAAACTGGTCCACTATCCTGGCAGAGATCCATTTTCCCAGACTTCACAATGCTAGTGCACCAGTTACACTGGGGTAAAGGCAACACTTTGAAATCTGGGCCTCAGATATGGAATGTTATACCCAGCACGCCTCAAAGTCGACGTCAATGGCAAGCAACATATCTTTGACATCCCTACAGATGTCCAGAACTTTTGCAGATCGGACTCTGACATAAGATAAGCTTCTGGGGGAGGATCCCCTGGAGGAACTCCACCGGACATCCACTCTAGAGTAGTAGTGGACCTTTTCCCATTAGGTTGATCTTAAGAATCCATCCACACCACATTCTATTACCCTAGTGGCTCCTAATAACACATCCACTCTGCCCCTTCTGTAATCTCTGTTGGTAGCTTGGGCACGCCTATGGGATGCAGCTATGCAATACTTTTTCTGATGTAATAATTACAGGATGCGAGGAACCGACGTGGCGTTGCAGCCCACAGTGATGTTAACAGCTATATCTTGTTATAAGACCCTTGGGCTTTAAGAAGTTCTTAAATTGGGAAATTGTTCTATGGAGATCGTACCTGGCAGAAAGCTGCAATGTATTGGAGGGCGGAGGGGGATGGGAACTGGACGAACTGTTGCTTTAAGGGGTTATTTTCTCTGTTTCTACTCTCTGTGTTATTGTTATTACACATACCCACCACTATGCTCAACATCACACTCCATGGCATATCAGGTTAACGTTCACTCATATGTAGATATCACGCTTATGACTTGGAATGTGAGGAGCCTAAACAACCCGTGCAAGAGCTGCAATTCATCCGGCGACAAAAAGCTGGCAATGTATTCTTACAGGAAACGCACTTAGCGCCCACAAGCCCTTCTACATTTGCCTCTGCTGGGGGCCCACATTGTTTCTTTTACAATCATAGTTCGTACTCACGTGGAGTCTCCTTTTTGATTCGAAAAACCCTGCCATTCAAACACTCCTCCACACTCAATGACAATATGGGGAGGTTTCTGCGGGTTACAGGACACCTAGTTGGACAGTGTCCTTTTTGTCAATGTATACTCCCCGAACATAGATGGCCCCAACTTTTACCAGTGCTTACAGTCACAGAAAGATCTAATTGACACAGACCATACATTTCTGGGGGGGGTCACCTTACCATCTTGATGGACCCCAAACTAGATAGTAGCGCTACAACTCCTGTCAACAAACCCTGTTCACATAAGATACTATGGGCACTTTGCGAAATGTATGTGTTGGTAGATTCCTAGCGACAAAAGAACCCCCAAGAAGCTGCATACACACACACCACTCAACACAACACTAATCCCATGGGTCCAGACTGTGAGGCACTTACCCCGCATGCTGTCGGACCACACGCCAGTTCTCAGGTCAGTAAGAACGCTGAGGGGAGGGGTGGATTCGAGCTACAATGGGGCTTCCCCAACACAGCGCTACAGGACACAGTGTTTCGAGCGGAATGGCGCACGGCAATTACTGAGTCTCTAGTGTGCTCAAAACTATGCATAGATTTGTGTCAATGGCGCTGCTTCCTGCAAAGAGAGAGATAGCACTGCTCTGGGGCAGAAAGAGAGGAACCACAGTGGAGAATTGGGTAACGAGCATGATTTACTATGGTACTACTAGTGAGTAATTTGTAGAACTGCAGCCCCCCACATCCAGGTTTAAGGACATATGGCAACCACTGAGGGACTACCTGAGAAAACATGAAACTCTGAGCACAAGCCAGGAACTAGAAACATTGTTACACACATTAACAGCTACACAGACCCCCTTGGCTTGACACCAGAGTTAGCGTACAAAACTACACTTACGCCCGAACATTCTTGGACCCAACTGGGCTACTTTTTTAGGCATGTGTTCACGATGTGATGTTTATCGTGAGATCACCGTGTTTTTACCATTCTTTCTATCTTTTTTTCCTTACTGTTCTATATAACAAATATAATGTGGCAAGCTAGACATGTGTGACACAGTGACCTTTAAAAAAATATATATATATTTAAAAAAAAAAAACTTCCACCTGGTCAACCCCAGCCTCCCTTCCGGACAGAAAACCTCGCCAACATCAGGCTCAAGCAGCCAGTCACCGCACCAACCCACACAGCCGGACAGACGCTCAACCCAGTTTTCTCCGCCAACAGGAACATCAGCTACAGCCACACCACCGAACTCTCCTGGACCGACCACCACTGCATACACCTCACCTTCAACACACCCACCGCACACCATCATCATCATCATCGACCCCCCAGCCAAAGCTGGACCAAGGCAACCGAAGAACACCTGGTCAACTCCTTCAGCGCAACCACTCTACCATCATCCACTGATGCCAATACTGCAGCACACCACCTCAACCAATGGATCTCCAACTGTGACAACACACTGGACCAGGCAATGACGCTCCAAGGTGGCCAGCTGGTTTACACCTGCCCTTCGCGAGTCGAGACGTGGCTGCAGACTCTGAGACAAAATGGAGAAGCAACACACTCACGGAAACTCGCGCAACCTTAAAATCCACCATTAACGCACATCACCTCCTCCTGAAAACCACCTGGAAAACGGCCCTCCAAAACAGAATCAATGCCAATACACGCAACAGCCAAGAGCTCTTTGCCATTGTGAAAGAGTTCACACGGCCCAACAGCTCGACCTTAGACATTCCACCCTCCCAAGACCTCTGCGACAAACTAGCCACTTTCTTCCACCACAAGATCAGGCAGATATAGGACAGCTTCAACACCCTTGAAGCGGCCGCCACACCCGCCACCATAGTACACAACCAAGCCACCCCTCAACAGACCATGCTGTGCTGGACTCTGCTCATGACAGAGGACACGCTTAAGAGCATCCACTCAGGGGCCCCGACGGACCCATGCCTGCACTACATCTTCCACAGAGGAGCAGCTGCCATCGCCCCCCAGCTCCACCGCACCACCAACTGCTCCATTGAAACCACTACCCTCCCAGATGGCTACAAACACACAGTGATGCCCCTGCTGAAGAAGCCATTCTCAGACCCGTCGGACCTCAAGAACTTCAGAACAATCTCCCTCCTCCCCTTCCCTGCCAAGGTCATAGAGAAGGCCATCAACGCCCAACTCTCTGAGTTCATCAAAACAAACCGAGACATGGTCTCCTCACAATCCGGCTTCTGAAGCAACCAGAGCACAGGGACAGCCCTCTTTGCCGCTACAGACGATATCCACTTCCTCCTTGATCGGGGGAAGAGACCGCAGCCCTCATCCTACTAGACCTATTGGCCGCCTTCAACACCATCTCTCAGCGCACCCTAATCACCGGACTCCAGGACGCCGGGATCCGTGACAAGGCTCTACACTGCATCCACTCCTTCCTCACCAGCCGGACCCAGTGAATCAGACTATCACCGTTCCTCTCAGAACCCACGGAGATCAGCTGTGGAGTCCCCCTGGGTTCCTCCCTTAGCCCCACCCTCTTCAACGTCTACAAGTCCCCCTCGCAGCCATCGTCAGAAGCCAAGGACTCAACATAGTATCCTGCGCGGACGACACCCAGCTGTTCCTTTCCCTCAACAATGAAACCTTGACCGCCAGAACCAACTTCCACAATGGAATGAAGGCCGTCGCTACATGAATGAAAGACAGCTGCCTCAAGCTCAACTCGGACAAGACCAAAGTTCTCATCCTGGGACGACTCCTGGTGGCCAGCCGCCCTAGGCGCACCCCCCACCCCGACAGACCACGCACGCAACCTTGGCATTATACTAGACTTCGCTCACAATAGACCACCGAATCAAAGCAGTTTCCTCAGCCTGCTTCCACACGCTGCACCTTCTCCGAAAGACATGCAGATGGAATCCCACAAAATCCAGGAGGACGGTCACACACGCACTCATCACCAGTAGACTTAACTACAGCAACGCACTCTATGCCGGCACCACCCCGAAACAGCTCAAGAAACTGTAGAACATTCAAAACGCCGCCACCAGACTGATCCTCGACATCCCCCGCCACAGCCACATTACACAACACCTCCGACAACACCACTGGCTCCCAGTTAACAAGTCAACTTCAAGTTCCTCATTCATGCCTACAAGGCCCTACACGACGAAGGACCACAGTGTACCTGAACCACTGCCTCACCTTCCACGTACCCAATAGACAACTCCGATCCTCCCAACTCGCACTCGCCTCCATCCCCAGGATCCAAAAGACCAGAACCAAAGGAAGCTCGTTCTCCTACCTCGCCGCCAAGACTTGGAACACCCTGCACCTCAGACAATCAGCATCACTGACACAATTCAGGGAGGACCTCAAGACCTGGCTCTTCGAATGATCCTCTACTGAGTCCATCTAGCAGCTCCCCCGTCCCCAGAGCCTTGAAATCCTTACGGGTGAGTAGCCGCGCTTTACAGCCCCTTGAGTGATTGTATTAAAATAAGGTTGTTTTAAGCAATTTTCGAAATTTTATATAATCATGGCAGATGCCAGCATAATAAGGCAGAGCATTCCAATAGTATGGGGCAAGGTAAGAAACAGACCTGCCCCCACATCTAGTCAGACGGACACGAGAAACGATAAGCAGAGCTTTGTCCATAGAGCGCATAACCCTCACTGGACAGTAGTAGTTCAGTGTTTGAAGCAGGTAACCGGGTCCATTTCTTGTTAATGATTTGTATAAAAGAAAGCAGATTTTAAAGATTGAACTTTTTTTAATGTGTAGGCAATGTAAGGCTTTCAAATAATGGTTCCACCGAATAGCGGAAAGGAAGATTACATACAAGTCGTGCGGCTGTGTTTTGGATCACTTGTGATTTGGAAATGAAGGACTCATTGGCTGATGCGAGTAAAGCACTGCCATAGTCCAATTAAGATCGGAGCAGGAAGGTGTGGGAGTTAAATATGCATTATTTATTTTCCAGTTGCTGTCTTGGCTCGTAGGACTGAATAACGAACACAACTTTGTTCTTCCACTATCCACAAGTATGTTATTTTGATTTGATTGCTTTGAAGGGCTTTGAGGATTTGTAATCTTCCCTGCACTCTTAAGAGCCCCATCCTCACCGCAAATCACACTATTGGACTGGCGGCAGCTCTCTTTTTTCCGCTTAAACACTAATGGATGATAATTCCCGATTAGCGCCTACTATGGCATTAGTCTTCCATTCTGAGCAAGCAGCATAGACCCTCAGTCACCTTTATGGACTCCCTCAGTAAGGCCAGACTTTCCTTGCTCACTTCCTTTTGTGGGTGGAAGAATTGTACCTCCATCAGTTGTAGCAGTTACCTGCCATTCTTAGTCGCACCTATACCTTTTTCTGCAGTTCCCAATGTGTGCCTTGCTGTCTGCTGAATTTGGAAATCTATTTCGAGGATAAATCAGCACAGCATGCAATTTCCAAGCTGCCTGACTGATTAAAATCATTCATATTCTGACTGCTGGTCTCGATAACAAACACGTCTAACTGCTTCCATTAAAAGTGTAAACACTAAGGAAAAGGTTACCAGTTAGGGAACACATGGAGGAAACAGATACAATGGTCTCAATCTTCCCAGGAGGTATCCAACAGTACTCATACAAAGCACCATACTAGACTTACTCCGCCACATGACTGTAGCTAGGAAGACAACATACAAAGCCCCACCTTTTCAGTGTACAAATTAACAGGTATTTCTATGAACCAATCACAAAAACACACAACCGAATAAAGTCTACAGATAAAGACTAGATTGTAGAGGACTGTACCAAACTAGCAATCTCAGATGTGCATATGTTACGGCCCACCTCCAATCACTTTATAACCTGGCTGATTGCCTCAGCTTGTATACATTTAAACACAGAATACAACACAAGACACTTGACAAAATCCACTTTGGGTCTATCAGTAAACAAATCAGTCTGACAAAAACTCCTGCATGGACAGTCACGATCCGTTAGAATTTGAGAGGATGAAAGGGTAAAAAATGGTTAAAGGAAGACCTAGAATCCAGCTGTGATGTATTATAAGAAGGAGAACTACTTTTCAAAAGGGGGTCTTTAAGGTGAAAATTCACTCTTATTTAGGTGACTTTCTAGCTACAAATACTATTTAAAATAAAAACTAAAGGAATAAGAAAAGGAATCACATGACGGCGATGCAACCCTCAGTGGGATTTGTTATCTAATTTGTAGAAAACTTCTACTAGCACATTAGTATGCTCATACATAAAAGATTATGAGAAGGTTCCCATTACTTAGGTCATACCTGCTTCCCTGAACAGCCTTTCTTCTTCTTTGAACGAACTTCAGATTCATCACCTTCTCCCTCATAATCTTCATCTTCCTCCTCCTCCTCATCATCCTCATCATCTTCCTCATCGTCATCATCTTCAATCTCTGCACCAGAATCATCTTCCTCTGAATCGTCCTCATCTTCTTCGTCGGAAGAAGCTCCTGTATGATTACCATTCATAATGATACGGTCCGAAATGAGGAGAACTCTTAGGCCATTTTTTAGCTGGATAAATCTAGAGCAAAATAAAAGTTTATATGAATTTGAAAGTCAAAACATGCAGCAGTCTTGATGTAATGTGTACACAACTCTCACAACCAAAGAAAAGTAGAACTATGACTGGCTTGCTCTCTTTGAAAGACGGAGATGGTCCCAGAAATAAAGGGAATATTTGAGCATCAGTTTTTTCACAACAAATCGAAAAAGTTCAATCATGTGTTTGTTCCGAGACACTAGCCTGGGTACAAAAGTTGACTCATTAAGAGGAAAACAGAAGCAAAATACTTTCGGTACAAAAGAAGCAGCAATACTGTCTCTAAACGTACAGAGAAACAGACTGCGCATTAACCTCGTTTTTATTTCACAGCCCTAAGCATTAAGTTAGATTTTGCACTGTAATGTCACTTAATACAAGATAAACAATCCATTGCCCCCTTATGTTTTGACTTCAGGAAGCTCAGTTTGGAGGTTCCTAATTCAGTACTAACAGTTCTATGTTCCAAATCTTAAAACTACAAAGTGAGGTGGTTTCAGTAAGCAGTATTACAGTGGTTCTCCGACCTCAGTGAGCCTGTAAGGACTCTATGTGCGCTAGTAGCATAGATCTGGTGGAAAATGCCATCAACCTTTCGAAAAATGCTGGCAGAGTGCGGGGCAGCTTGAAAGGCCTTTGTTTTTGTAGATGGATTGGATGAAGCAAATTGACAAACTACATCTATTTATAGGAGAATGACACGTTAGGTTATTTCTGCAATTAATCTTCTATGGTAGTCAAACTTGAATTCTCCTTAAAATGAGTCTAGAGGAGGATGAAAGACAATACAAGGTTACCCCGGTATGGTGGCCAATCAAGGACAGAAAGGGATCATCAATCTCACATAATTCCCACTCTATGTCCATACATTTAACACATTTGGCTCAATTACTACCTGCACAAGCAGCAGTGACCAAAGGTGCATCCCCCAGCTTGGAAGATATATAAAGATACTTTATAACAAGCTAGTTAAACTATATTACACCTGTGGAACTGCCCTATTCTTGCCCTTTCCAACTACTTCCAGGGAAAGTCAGGAGGGAGATAAAGATGGAGAAAGGGTGGCTGGGGAGTCTAAACATCTTAAATAGATTACATTTGATGTTTCTTTCCGAATGTATTGAGTAGCTGCATGCCGCTTTTCTCCAGGAGGATAGTATGTGACAGATTTCAGAACAGTAGTAGTTTTAGTTGTTTGGTTTTCTGCATGGGTACATCTTCTGCACTCCAAGTAGTAACGTATCTTGTTATTCAAAATTAGCATTTAAATGTAATATACAAAAAATCCTAAAAAAAAAAATCAATGTATCAGTGAAAAGGGCACTGCATGGGAATCTTTACATTGCTTCTAAATATTGAAAACACAAACAAAAACCTATTTAAATTAAACACTCTGGTGAATTAAATAGACTGGATTTCATAACTCCACTTCCGCAGCTTACACCTCTTAGAAAACTTCTGAAATACCTGCTCATGAGTGTCCTCTGGGAGAACATGACGTGCACACATCTGAAAATTCGAGATTTGCAATGCCTTTTATTTTTGTTTTTAAAACATAAATAAAATGCATTGTCATTTACAATGCCAATAGCTTAAACTCGCGTAAATGCGAGACCTATTGCATTGCAAATGCTTGTTTAACTTTATTTTTACCCCACCCCCGCGCTACCCCACGCTACCGGCCTCATGACACAACACAGGTGTCGCTGCTTCAGTGCTCCTCTGTGCATTTGTTAGATAACATCACGGCATATAATAAACGCAAGCGCCTGGCACATAACAGACCCTGGGAGTCTGTACAATGGGTCCCTGCGAGCAGTTGTATGGGCGGTGGGCAGTGGGGTCAAGTATGTAAGTGCCACTTACTAAGTGGATCGCACCTACCGTGATTCCCAATGGTCACTCTTGATGTGTTCCATATCATCTGTCATTTTGCCCGCTTTCTCCGTTTTTCATGTTCCGCTTTTTGCAAATGTATTACTTACCGATGCCATGTTTACTCTTTTCCCACAAAATGTTCACACCCCCTGCAAAAAGCCCTTACCGAGTAGGCCACGTGCAGGGTCAGTGACATAATGGGGCGCTAGGTGCCGATGTTAGCCCAGTTTGCAGTGGTGGGAAGAAGTGCAAGGGTTGAGGAAGTGGACACCAGAAGATCAATTGTAACGGAACGTGTGAAACTTGACTCAATGAAATGGGTGGTTAAGGGGAGATAATGGTGGGCATGGAGCAGATTTAATAGGCATGTCAGTGTAAACATGAACCAAGATGAAGATGCCGGTGACATCGGGTCAGGAGCCAAACTGTGACTTTTCAAAATATGCGAGTGTCGGTCGCGTGCAGCGCACCAGTGTGAAATGTAGAAGTTTCTTAGCCCTGGTGCACTCATCATTCCCAAGAGCACTGTAGCCATCACACTGAAACTTAGCAGCACAGGCCGAGGCCAGCGAGCGGGAACACCTGATAAGGATCTTAAATATTGAAGCCCTGCTTGATAGATGTGACCAACAGTGCAGGATTACCTGTGTTCGATCGCATTTCTGCCCTGAGCCTTAAAGATTGAATAAACAAGCTTGTTGGTCGATTATGTGGAGACATCCACGGACAGCACCACGGACATTCTGCCCAAAATTATCCAAAGTGCAGTGTTAGACCTGCCAGTCCTTTGGCTGTTCCCTCCTTATTTTTTTTTCCCTTTACCCTCCAATTTTTTCTGTCTACTAGTCACTTTTTGGTGTGGACGTAGAGGCCCTGGGTGCCCATTCTCACCAATTGAGGGTGAGGCACAAGGTGCTTCTCCAAAATGAAGGGTGGATGAGGTCTCCTCTACAAAATGGTGGCCTGTCACCTCAGAACCTGGGCCATAGGCTGTCATGAGGGGTTCCAGAACCTTCTGGGTCACTCTGGCTAGTCAGGGCCCAGGCTATATATAGGGGTGAGGGGCGGCTGCCATTTTGTGCAGTAGGTGTGAGGTGAGGTAGACAGGAGCCAGGCACCTGAGTAGGGAGGTGGGTGCGCTAGAGGGGGGAATTGACCGTACCTAGGGCCTGCTTTCCCCCCCCAGTCGACACTGTCCCCTACCCTGTGACCTAACCCTGCCTCAAGCCTCTGGCCGTGGGGAACAAGCCTACTTTATGTGCTATTTGCCTAGTCAGGACTTCTGAAGGGACTAGGGATAGGAAGTTCTATCACTGGCCCAAAGTCTCTATATCCCTGGAGTATCCCAGACCTGGTAATTGACAGCTGTTCTGGAATGGGTAGAAACGTGACTGGCGCCACAGATCTGGGGAAACTGGCTGTCCGGAATGATTGCCCGGAGCTGTAGCTCACCCCCCTTAAGTTGAGCCACCCCTACTGGAGATTCCCTAAGAAGACCCTTACCGCTGTGGCCTGGGGTCCGCTGGACCATTTCTCCTGTCACCTGGGGCCGTGAGAGGGACTGGGGCCCCGTCGCTGCCTTTGTAATTGGAAACGCGGTCCTCTGTGAGGAGAGCGCACCGCCGAGGTTTCCTGTGGGCCGCGCTAGGCCTGAAGTCCTGCTACTCAGATCACATGACGGGGGGCGGGCTGCGAGACGCCGCCCCGCCGCTGCCCGGGTTGCTGACTGGGCTGTGCTCTCGCAGGTCGCGTTGCGTAGGCGACTGCGGGCGCGAGCCCAGGATGAGTGAGGAGCGGACCTCTGCCTTTCAAACCACCCTCCTGCCGAACTGCCACGGGAGAAAGGCCCTCGGCCCGGACATCGCCGGGAGGCCAAGGAACCCGCGCAAGGGCCTATGACTGGCCGAAGAGTAAGGTAACCCCAGGGGAGGGCGGGAGACCCGAGTGAGGCCCATAGCCGCCCCTCCCCTGGGGGAGGGACAGGGGAATCACCAGTCATCGAGCCAGCGGGGCTGGGACTGAAGAGACGAGGGTCTGGTGGGAGTCAGGGGCATGCCAACAACGTTGTCAACTCCCTGAGCAGCGTAATATTTATTGATTTTGCCAACAGTGTCAACGCCCTGAGCAGCGTAATATTTATTGATTTTGCCAACAACAGTGTCAACGTCCTGGGCAGCGTAATATTTATTGATTTTGCCAACAACAGTGTCAACGCCCCGAGCAGCGTGATATTTATTGATTTTGCCAACAACAGTGTCAACGTCCTGAGCAGCGTAATATTTATTGATTTTGCCAACAACAGTGTCAACGGCCTGAGCAGCGTAACACTTATTGATTTTGTCAACAGCAGTGTCAATGCTCTGTACAGTATAGTATTTATTGATTTTACCCACAGCAGTATCAAAGCCCTGTGCAGCATAATACTTATGGACCTTATTTATAGCTATGACAACGCTAGGTGCCGAATAATATTGAGTGACCCAAGTTAAAACCATTGTTATGTGCAGCACTTAATCTGTAAACTCTATACCAAATGCTAGGTGATTGCTGTGGGTACCGTTATGATTACTGACTTCATTCTTGGCATTAGAGAACTTGATATACTGTCAGTCTAGCAACAATGGAATGTTAAGACCCTATTGTGTTATAAGCAAATATTGATTGATTCAATCTGAAATTCAAAAGAAATAAGAAGTAGGGAAAGATAAAGCTTTTCCACCTTTTCTTTAACTTCTTGGTGTAGCGTCATTTTTCTTTTTAGTGGTGGTGCGCTGAAGCGTGAAATGAGTGTGATGCAAGCACAACATGTTAACGAGTATAGGCCTTCCCACTCAAGCCAAGCTACCCCCGGATGTTAGGTCCAACATGCAGGTTGTAAAAAGGTAACTGAAACAGCTATATGAAGACACCAGTGATGTGCGTAACGGGGTGCATTGCATTGCTATATCGAAATGAAGCCAACGAGCAACTGGATACAAGTGTGTATATGCCAATATTTACAAGGAACACAGCCTTAAAATCCACTTTAACAATATTAAACGAGCATTAGCACTCTATTCCTTCCCTGAAACAGGAAGAGAACATTTGGATGGCTTAACTTGTTCAGTGAGTTTACATTGCATAGATTAGTCATAAAACAGACCAACAACTATAAAAATTGCGTTTTAATACACAACGGTGTGTGTTTGTACTAATGGCGGCTTTCAGCTTTTTGAACAGGTGGGCCACAGAGGCTGGGATTGCACTGCGTCCAGTATGCTTACAATCGAAACCTTTTTGAAACGCTAGGCACCTGTGTTTCTGAAATACGGCTCTCCTTGCGTTTGTATGTGTATTAGGGAAAGAAGAGGAGAAAATTAAAGTACCTGTGAGAAACGGGAGTTGAGAAACAAATACCATGAATAAGAGAAGGCACGGTGTAGTGGAGGATAACTGTGTGAGAAGGGCAAGTAAGGACTGTTTGTAAGGGAAATTAGGATTTAAAAGAGGGGAAGCTACATGTGCATACGTATGTGCAAGGGGTTGCCCTCGAGTAACAGAGGAAAGTGTCTCAGATGCACAAGTCCGTGCCTTGCCCCTTTGATTCATGCTTTGCTTTGTTCTCAATGAATATGCGTACCATGATTTGGCTTTCTTTAGAATCTAACAAATGTTTTACCATGTGTGTGTGTTTTGTAATTTTTTTTATATAAATCGCACGGTGGAATTTAGATTTTTGTTTGATGGATGAGATAATGTGTTTTTTTTTTAATTCTGCTCCTGTTCTGTAGCTGTCTGGGTCGGTCGTGGTGTGACAATCAGAGGGGGGAAAACAGGGGAAATTATTATTTTAAACAAAAAATCATGTCACAGAAGCTCTGCTGTGTGACATTAGGCCATTATTTTAGATGATAATGGAAGTTGGTTTAGTGCTCGCTGGTTTGGAGGTGGGAGGTGCTGAAAGTGAATAAGTAGAGGGAAATAAAAATTGTCATTAGGAGTGCTGGACAGGTCAGCCTGTTAGAAGGATGAATAGGATGAATAGGATAAAGGGTTTAGACAGGGTTATTTAGAAGTCCTTAGTAGTAAAAGCGGTTTGGGATGGGTCAGTGGAGGTAGGGGATAGGTAGAAAACAGTAAAGGATGAGTCAGAGTAGTGGTTTGGGGAAAGTTGTAATTTTCTTTCTGCAGTGGGGGGAACATATATACATTTATACCCACAAATAAAAGGTATACACACATACTCATTTTAACATGATGAGCACAAATAGTATAAAATTAAAGTCCCATATGTACATGCATGTATAAATATTTACAGACTCAGGCTTACCATTATTTGCTGTAAATAAAAATAAAAACATATTTTTATAAATTGTCCCCCAATATTTCAATAGTGAAGCACTTACAGATTCAACTGCTATCATCATGTTTACATAGGGTGACCAACTGGCATTGGTGCAAATTCAGGACGGTGAGTGCAAAAATTCAGGACAAAGGGTCAAAATTCAGGACACAAATTCAGGACAGGAGGTCAAAATTCAGGACAAAACTTCAGGATAATAGGTAAGTTTTACAGACACATCAGAGGAGGCCGCGCAATAGTATATAAGTAGGCCCAGCCATATCCAAACATTTCAACCATTTGCAAACCTATCCATCATGTATCCTTCCATCTATCATTTCACTCATCCATCCCTTCATCCATCCTTTCACTCTTCCATCCATCCTTTCACCCTATCCATCTGTACACTCATCCATCCACTCTTCCACCCATCCATCCATTCACTCATCCATCCAGCCAGCCATTTACCCTTTCACCCATCCAGCCATCCTTTCACTTAGCCATCCTTCGTTCCATCCACCCACCCATCCATCTACTCATCCACTCATGAATCCATCCATTGACCCTATCACTCATCCATCCTTTCTCTCATCCATCTATCCTTTCACTCCTTCACTCATCTATTCATCCTTTTGTCGATCTACCCTCCCTTTCACTCACTCATCCATCCTTACATCCACCCTTTTACTCATCCGTCCATCCATTCACCCTTGCACTTATCAATTCTTCAATCCATCCATCATTTCACTCATCCATCCACCCACTCACTCATCATCCACCTTTTCACTCATCCATCCTTTCACTCATCCATCCACCCTTTTACCCATCCAGCTACCCTTCCACCCATACATCCAGCTATTTACCTTTTCTTTCATCCATCCTTCCACTCACTCATCAATCCATCCATCCTCTCTCATTATCCATCTATTCAATCGTTCATTCATCCATTCACCCTTTCACTAATTCATCCAGCCATCCCTTCACTTACTCACTCGCCCACCTTTTCATATTCATTTTGAGCTGAGCCTTTTTGAGAAGAGGCCCATCAAGAACTTCACCCTCACTGCGGGAGCCATTCCAGAACTGGGACAGAAGCCACCCAGGGCGGAGACAGGATCCACCACAGGGGGGGGGGGGGGGGAGACAGGAGCCATCACGGGGGGGGGGGGGGCAGGAGCCATCACAGGGGGGGAGCAGGAGCCACCACATGGGGGGACAGGAGCCATCACAGGAGGGGGAACAGGATCCACCAGGGTGGGCACAGGGGTGGGCAAGCAGTATTCTAGGTCATCTTGGTCTCTTCCAGGGTGGGGTAGGGCTTCTCACCCCCTCCTGGACAAGACCACGAGACAACAGGCTCTCTTTCTAAAATGTTAGTTTTGCCACCCCCCACTGTGATGTACAGTACTTAAAGGAGATAATCCAATAGAACTGATTTAACTGATTGTCCTCCATACTTTGTTAATCAGTGGGTGTGATTGTGCCATTTCTTTATTTTATTACATTATAGACTGCATGTTTAAAGAACTGAGGTTTGCTTACAATTTAGTGACAGTAATTAAGCTCTGTGAAGAGAACCACGTGCTGCCTGGTGTAATCAGGGCTGGTTCTAGGGTGTTTGGGGCCCTGGGCAGAAAGGGAATGTGTGAAGTCCCGCTAAATTGCAGAGACATGACGCATTCAGGGCTCTTTGCATCTGAATAGATGCCCCTGCGCCTGAAGCTGCAGCCCCTCCCTCTCAGTCACCTTCAAACACCTCCTAACAGCTCATGAAGGGCGGAAGGTGTGAGGGTGGTCCTCCCGCTGTGCCTTTCCAATGCTGCTGGGGATCTGAGCTTTGGTACTGCATCCGAGTCAAGCAGGGAGGTGGGTGGAAGCTGTACCGGCTTTAGGGTGGTGCGACCAGTGCCCGGTTAAAATTACGGACAAATAGCGTCCGTTAAAGAATCTTTCACGGACAACGGACAGACGGCCGAAATTACGGACTGTCCGTGAAATTTACGGACGGTTGGTCACCCTATGTTTACATATTGTGACAGAGATGTGCCATTATAGAAAAATAAGCCCATAGGCATATACTCATCCTCTTATATGTCATTGCTCTATTGATCTATGTATATATGGATATAAATAATAAAGATATACATATAAATTTATATATGAAAAATTATATATTTTAATTGTAGTATTTTTCATTCCTCTGGTAAGCATTAAAAACGGTATATATATATATATATATATATATATATTCTCACTGAAAAAACCATAGGTTTCACACACGTTATAGTTACGAATTAGCATTTAAAAAACCTTGCAAATTCACTTAAAAAACCATAGGTTTCACACATGTTATAGTTAGCTGGACATTTCACTCGTAAAAAACCAATGAAATTCCCCCGTTATAGTTACTGCAGGCAACTATAACTCACGCGACCGCAATCCTCTGCTGATGACGTCAGATATTACATCACTGTATTTAGACACTTATTTACCCATGTCTTCTTCCATTAATCTTTAGCTATACATATATTACAAATATTTATTTTTCAGAAAGACACATATGTCATCAGTGATGTAATATCTGACGTCATCAGCAGAGGATTGCGGTCGCGTGAGTTATAGTTGCCTGCAGTAACTATAACGGGGGAATTTCATTGGTTTTTTACGAGCGAAATGTCCAGCTAACTATAACATGTGTGAAACCTATGGTTTTTTAAGTGAATTTGCAAGGTTTTTTAAATGCTAATTCGTATCTATAACGTGTGTGAAACCTATGGTTTTTTCAGTGAATTTGTACGGTTTTTTAAATGCTAAGTTTTTTTTTTTATTATTATTTTTTTTTCAGGTTTTTCAAACAAAACAATTTTTTTTTTTTTTTTTTTTAAAATCGCGAGGTGCGCGCACGGTGCGCTTTGCACACCGTGCGCGCGCTGTGCACCCTCGGTGTGCTTCGCACACCGAGCGCACACGGTTCGCAGTTCGTACCGTGCGCGCAGGGTGCGCGCACCTCGCGATTTAAAAAAAAAAAAAAAAAAAAAAAATGTTTTTATCCCCCTTGGGGGTCCTTGGCCAAGGCTAGGGGGTCAGGAACTGTCCACTCTGACCCCTTTTCACGTTCTCCACCTTTGTTTTTCACCCCCTCAGACTGCGAGAGACAAAATGGCGGCCGACACTTCCTGGTTTCGCCCGATTCGAATGTTTACCGACATCTAACAACCAATCAGAATTGCGCTCGCGCACGGCAGGGTGCGCGCACCGTGCGCGCACGGTGCGCGCGTATAGATATTGATATGCTTTTAAATGCTATTTTCTCAGGAAATACTGAGCAGATTTACACCAGACCTGAAAAAGGCACTTCCTTGACCTTATGGCTACCTCTCTGCCAAATTTCAAGTAATTCTGTTCAGCCGTTCGGGCTGTAGCTGTGCCTAAAGGTCCTATGGAAAAATGCATGGGGAAAACACGTTTTGGGACCCCCCTTTTTTCTCGGCCCCTACTTGACGAATCACCCCGAGATTTTCAGGGTAGGAGCTGAACGGAGCGCCCCATTAGTTTTGAAAATTTCACGAGGATTCGTCAACCGGCGCCAAAAAGACTCAAAATAGAATTTTGAGATTTCCTATGGAAACTAGGTTGTAACTATAACTATCTACTGGCGACCGCCAGTATATATATATATATATATATATATATATATATATATATATATATATATATATATATATATATATTGCATGGTTAGATACACAAACAGTTGCACATTATAAATAGCCACATGTACATTTGTGTATTGTTAATTACAAGATGGGGCATTCTCATTTCAGTGGAGTATTTTTTTAAATATATGTAGATAAAAGTTAGCTTTATTTCCGATAAAATGTATCCCCATTTTGAAAAATTCTAATCTGTAAGCATAACCTCGCCTACTTATATGTTAGGAATATATATACTTGAAGATGAAGGATCACAAGAAAACAACAGCCAGCCAGGGAAAAAATCTGGATCCCAAAGGATACAATGAGTCACAAAGAAATAAAATATCCAAGAAAGAAGTGACTCAAACAGATAGATTGACCAAAGAACAACCATCTTGTACTACCTGAGGAAGGCGGAAGCTGAAACGTTGTAGTGGAAATATATTTTTGTTCTTTGGTGAATCTATCTGTTTGAGTCACTTCTTTCTTGGATATATATATATATACACATACATACATATATATATACACATACATACATATACACACACACACTCACAAACATACAAAGAAAGAATCATTATATTTTCAATTCATTAGTATTGTTTTAGGTAGAGTCTAGGCAGCACATGTGCTTTCTCGACATACTGTATTAAGTCAAGGGGCTTACAGTCCAACTCCAGCTTTTAATTTGCTTTGGTCAGTGTCCTTTAAACAAAACACTGCTTCAAATTGGACAATGGTTCCTGCTTGTTCCACCTTTTCTCTCAATTGTTGACTCCCATGGATCAGCCCTCAGGACTTGTACTCTTCCACTTCTCCCATTTTATTTAAGGCTCCAGAACTTTATATTTATTATTTTGACCAGCTCTTCATATTTGCAAACCCTCGCTCCCTCTCCTCAGGCTGCAGCTGCCTCCTCCCTCCAGCTAGTCAAATACGTTGCTCCCCTGAAGCCCGAGCAGCGCTGCTGATCACCCTCCACATGTTTATTTTGATATGCGAATGCTCGCTCCCACGGATCGATGTGCGTTTTCTTACAGCCAGTAACAGGCGTATGCTGCGCACTGGTACATAATGGCTCTTTGTTGCTTCCAGTCTATTGTCATGTAGTTCCCACTAAACCATAGGATCTGAGCATTTGTTGGACAACAAATTAGATGCTTTGTGCCTAAACTGATTCCGGACAACCCCGCAGGATATGTTAATCTAGAGACCAGCTAGCTCTCAGTGCCCCCCGTAAGTACCCCTGAGTGAATAGTTTCAGGCAACCACTGAACATGACAACCCTGACCCCCTCGGGGATCATGGAAACGGTACAGAACCTTTCGCTCAATCACTAGTGCTCACTTATTCTCAGGGAGGTATACAGAGAATACACAGTGGGACGTTTGCAATACACTTATTGAATCAACGTTATTTTTGTCTAAACTATGTGTGCTACAATGAAACAGGCAGAAGCGATAAAAGTGATTAGAAGCCCCGAGAGCTTAAATAGTAGATATAGTTCTACTATGGTGCTAAAAAAGTGTGTATATGCAGGCACAATAAAACAAGGCAATAATCGAGTGTACTCCTACTATGCGAACCCTACTCTAAGTGTACATAGAGTGTGTGTAGGTATAGAGCCAAGAATCCCCCAAGGGGAGATCCAACCCCGTTACCTGATGAAATAGAAATAGAATGAAGGATCCCGTTGTGGTCAAGAACTGGACACCCCTCACAAATTGCCAGACTGCTGTGTGGCGAATTTCTCAGCATGCAAGAACCCTCGGTGTCAGCTGAAGTGCCTTCTCTACTAATCTATCGGGATGCTAATCTTTTATAATAGAAAGCAGCCATGCGATGCGCATATATATTAGTCATGTTATGGATATGTAAATAGCCCTCTCGCCCCGTGGATGAAGATAGAGATTACATTCATACATAGCGCAAAAAGAGATCTTGTACATCATGTTCAGGGCATTGTGATAATGTTGCGCAAAGCTAGATGTGTAAACAAGATGAGTTTCAGCTCAAATAATCCAATATTGTCGTACACGCAAATAGGTGCACAAGTTCATGGCTGAAATGTTATTGTGAGGACAATGTGAGAAATAAGCTGCTTCGCCACATGGACCTTACACAGGAATATAACACCCACTCCTCATACTAAGGGTCGATATATATATATATATATATATATATATATATATATATATATATATATTATGCTATCTAAAAAGGCCAGGGGAATTTTTAAAAACATCTAAAAGCAAGCTTCCCCTGAAAATAGTAATTTAAAAGCCTTTAAGTCATTATACCATTTCAAATCCCAAGCACTCAAAGCTATGGTGCCCAGAAAAGAAAGCAAAAGCTGTTTTGGTTCATTTTGTTTAAACACAGGCCAAATTGTTTCCACACAAAAGAAGTCAAATATGTGTTTCGAGTGGTAGACGCAACATCGCAGTTTCTCACAACCACGGACAACATTCCCAGTGGTGCACCTCGTAGCAGGTGTATGGAGCCAAGGTGATTAAATCCAATTCATACAGAAGCAGCTGAGGGAGGATATGTAGCCCAGAAGTGTTCCACAGAGCCGCTGTTCACATAACTAGGAGCGGAAGCATCCCAGGGTAGCTCTAAGAATGCATTCATTATCAATGTAAAACGCTGGGGACAACAATAAACATGGGCCTTTAAGGGGTCCATCAGTGCTTCAATGCCCCGTGGTCCAACTAATTGTAATCCTAGACATATATCCAGGACGTATACATAGCTGCAAAGCAGACAGAGGAAGACAGGTTGTATGCAGTCAAGCCAGACAGGCCTGAAGGATAAGAACCAGAGCTCGTTCAGTTCTTGAAGCCGAGGTTTTAGTGAGGAAATGGGGTTAACTGCAGACATTGCTAAGTTAGCATAAGTAGTATATGCTTGGCTGCCATTCTGCCACTTTAGCACACGACACTACATGGCTCTGTTCTTGTGAAATACTTTGCTGGCGCTGCTTCACATGAGAATTGTCTATCTTTCACATATCCAGCAGGCCACTGCGCTCTCTGTATGCACAGCCTGTTCAAGGTCGAATAACAATGTATGCTGTTGATTCACTTTGGTCAGTACCACGCACATAGACATAACATGAAGCAACTGCAACTCGGGTGCTTTTAATATGGCATTACATGCAGGAGAAGGCATTTGGAGAAAATCTTTCCAACATAGAAGAGCTGTGCTGATCCTGGGATGTAATACATTGCATCTTATCTCGTAGGTATGGGGTCTCGCTGACAAAGCCCAGAGGTCTTCTATAATTATTCTAAACTAGCTCGTGAGCACGGGAGGGTGGTAAAAGGAGCTATAGTCCTGTTTCCACTGTCATAATATGATTTCCTCTTTTGTGCTTAATGGAATTGTAACAATGCTAATTATATTGTTTTTATGCATTATGCTGCTCGTATTGGCTAGAGTACTGCACCTTCGAGCAAGTTACTTAAAAATAAACATTTTAAACTATACAGTGTCTCGGATGACTCACGTTGTGGACAAGTATGAGTGTGAACGTAAGAGTGTTCTATTTTCCCACTATTCCTGGGAGTTTACTAAGTCGCATGTTCTAGGTTGTCTAATCATTGGTATCTTCGCTGTAGTACGGAGAACGAATGAGACACTATTGCTAGTCGGATTGGGATTCTGGGCACTGAGGTGGCTTTTTTGGTACACAACAATGCACCGAGGTCCTGGTTTCCAGCGCATAGTTCTGTTCAGGAGCAGAATCCCTGCAACATGCCGCCCAACGTTTGGTCTGGTACTTATTTACGAGACGCTTTAGTAGTGCTTCTACTTTGACCTATTCTAACGGAGGCAGAGCCCCATTTTCGTGCGGCTCAGGAGGACGCTTAAGATGTGGCCATGACTTCCCGTGGTTGCCCTCGATTTAGGTTGTCCATATTGCTGGTCTAGCCAAATTTTATTCGACAGTTCTTGATTCATTTTGCTTTTATCCGGCATGGCCATGACTTCACTCAGTTGTCTTTGATTTAGGCTGTCCACACTACCGGTCAAGCCTTATTTGATCCCACATTTTCCAATTCATTATACTTTTACCCAGTACTTGCTACAGCCGCCTTCAAGGAATTTAAGGAATCTTTATACTCCCATTAGAAGGCCAATTGTGCTGGCATCCGGCTGCGTTTTAAGCATATACCCTATACCGACGAGGCCCTCTTGACTCCATAACCTCGTCTGAGGTAGTACCAGCAGCATTTCGTCTTTAACCAAATTATTTGTAACATATTTGAATATATTGTGATATGAAGCCCCTCACACCGCATTACCTATAGATTCTTATGACCTATGGGTGGTAACAAACCACCTAGTGATCCTTACCTTCTGCGCCCTGACGAAGGAACTGTTGGCAAAAGTTCCACTCCGAAACACGCGTCAGCGCCTTTTGTTGTCCTGATATGACTTATGAATTGTATGTTTGTAATTTTGTCCATACATAGGTTGTCTATGTGTTTTTTTCTTTTTTATTTGAATATTGTATGGTATGATTGGTGTCTGTGTATATTGTGTTGTCACATTGTTTCTACATATGGTGTCTTACTTCTGTGGGGCTGTTCCTATGTGTAATATGTACAGTAAAATAATTTTTATACAAATTAATGTTATGAAAACTTTATTAAAAAAAAAAGAAATTGTTTGATCAAAATAAACTGGAAAAAATTCCTTTTGACTCGTGGGACAATTATGTTATTTTTATTATATGATGTACCACTAATGTACTAAGTCACCTATAGGGAGAGGTTTGTTGTTATTACGTTTTGATTTTTCCTGCTCCCCTCTCCCTTTATTTAGATATTCAGGGACCCTCTTTTGTATTTGTTGTGCTTCTACTTGTCCACAATACCCTCACTCCTGTTTTCCGGTAAACAGTGGTGACGGCATAACCTACCTGTAGTGATACTTAATAGGTCATTTCAAGCTTGATATTATAAAATTGTTTTTATCATTCATATGAATTACGTAACGACCCTGTTGCGCTGACACGCTTTTAAGTTGTTTTCCTTTCCTTAGTCCTTATGGCTGAAGTCGATGTTGCTGCGCATAGTCCAGTCCGTCATCATTTGGCAGCATATGGAGTGCCAGACACTGGTATGGCACTAATTTTTGTGGTTGGAGCCAATCCGGCTTTCCACTTTAAGGTATTTTACTCTTGGGTAACGTTTCCAGCAGTGAACGGTGATGATAATTTGTTCCATACATACACTCCCACTGCAATACCTGTAGCGTATCGGCCATATACGACTCTTGAGGTTCCGATTTCAGCATGGCAACACCATATTTGGTTTAATGGCGCCCTCCCTGACACCGTGACTCCAGTCGAGTTAGGCCAGTTTAGGCTGGGTACACACCTCATCCACGTTACCTAGCAGCCACTGTAGACGAATTGTGTGTCTTGCACACCTCTTTGATTGAGGTGCATAGGGCTCTAGTACAACAAGTTTCCCGCAACCTCCAGATGGAAGCACCTGGGGTTGCGGCGCAACCAGCTGGCACGGCTGGGATGTCTATTAGTCCAGTTATGGTTAATTCGGTTATGGGCAAGCGACCACAGAATAAGGATGATTTACATTACTGGCTTGCGGATAATAATTTGACCAGCTGGAAGCGGTATTTCCTAATACCTCTCCTGTGGAGGAACACAGGATCTTAACAATAAGTTTGCAGAAAGACTTAATACCAGAGGTAACCGATTGTGAGACTTGGGGTAAAGTGTTCGCAGCAGTGTATGCGAAGTGTTTTGGCACACCTTCTATGACTGTGCTGCTCTCCATGATTAAGCGTGTTCAGGATGAGCACGGCCCGGAGGAGGCAGTGGAGTTGGGGATGAGGCTTGTCGGAGTGTTTGACGTAGTTGCTGATCTCATACTTCAAGGGGGATGCGGTTAACTTTCAGGTGCCTAATGCTTTGCGTCTAGTCCCAGAGGAGGAGAAACCCTGAGTGTTACCAAAAGTTATGCAGATGCCTATCAGACCATTGGACGCAATAGTTTGGGTTTTAAGCCTTTTGCTAAAATACAGGCACAACAACAAACTCAGATGGCGCAGTTTAATAAAGACGACCGTCCAAATTTTCTTTAAATGAATTGAAAAAATAAAAAAAAAGGGGAAGCAACAACAGAGACAAGGGTCATGTGCAGAGTCACCGGCATCCGAACCCTCTTAGCACACTAATGATTTGCGCGACCGCGCGAGAATTAGGTCTCCTGACAGGTTTCAGGTCCCTGATCAGCGTTCTCCTCGTTCTTCACAGAAAACATCGGGCTCACAAGCCGGTGGAGGTGATCGCCAGGATCGCGGCAGAGGTCGAGGTGCCCTGCAAGGACGCGAGCAACCTCATCAGACTGACAGTAAAGGAAAGCAGGACGATTTTCCTCGTCAGCGCCCTCCATGTCAGAAAAAGAAAGTTGCTGCTTTAACAGCGAGATAAGCCACGGACGGAATCTAACTTGGGCAGTAACGCTTCTAGACAGCGCAGCGGAGGTTACCATAGTAGGGCAAGCACTGCATCCATTTCTGGACAGCAACTGACACTTTCACAGTAGAAATTGCTGACACCCAAGTGGCTCCCCCTGATGGATTATATGAAATCGTATTTTTAATTGAAGGTGATATGCAGCGTGTTATTAAAGGGATTTTTGGGGAAAATCTGACTTCTTCGTATGACATCTTGTTAGCTGAGGCAGACTGGCCCCCGCCTTTTGTTTTAGCTGCTCCGCGGGGGGAGGAGGTGATGCTCCTAGTTTTTCACACAACGTAGCCAAGGAGCAAGCAATGGTTTTTGCAAAAGAGTGGGCTTTGATGCTTGCACCGGCTCTGTACCATACTCAGGTGGGCTGGGATAAAACCTCTCCGCCTCATGACACTATTGTGGTCTATGCCATAGCCACAACCCCAATAACTCCTCCGGCGGGAAGCAAAAGCTCCCATTTCTGAAATTCTTGAACAATTAAGAGTATCAAGAAGTGATTGAGACATGTGTCACTCATGAATAACCCTCTTTTTACAGTAACCAAACCAGATGGGTCGTACCGCTTAGTTTTGGATTACCAACATTTGAACTCTCTTTGTCGTAATTGTGCGGATCAGAATACCCATAGCTCAGGCCTTGTAGACAGTCTTGTGCGTAAAAAATATAAAACTACTCTTGACATTTCCAATGGCTTTTTTAGCCACAATCTGTCCTCTATAAGTAGTCAATGGACAGCATTCACCTTGGGCGGTAAACAAAAACAATTTACAAGATTGGCCATGGGCTACAAAAACAGCCCAGGCGTTTTTGCCACACGTGTTGTCTCTCTGTTAGAGAACATAGACCCTGATGCGTACTCGTACGTTGATAATATTTAGCTCACGGACGACGAATTATGGCAGCATCTTTGTCGCATGGACCACATCATAGATTTGTTTGCGGATTACGGTTACAAATTTAACTTTGCAAAATCACACACTGTAGAGTACACAGTGTTGTTCCTGGGCTATGAGCTCAATAATGACAGTAGAGGCCTGGCGTCTCACTTCTTGGAGAAATGTGCACGTTTACGCTCTCCTACAACCCTGAAAAAATTGCAATCTTTGCTGAGATTTTTAAACTTCAGACGAACTTACATTCCCGATTATGCCCAGCGTATCAAGCCGCTGTATGCCTTGATACAACCTACATTTACAAAAGCCTGCTGGCTTCGGGAACATTCAGCTATTCTGCAATCCTTGCAGTCTGATCTTCTTGAATCTAAATACTTGTTAACGCGTGATGACCACACAAACCTGGTGATAAGAATTGTGCCTGGGGAAGTGGGTTTCACCTACGTGACATTTAATGAAGGTGACAGTACCTATTGCTTACATATCACGTGTACACTTCGGCTGAACTGCATTTTTCAACTGTTGAAAAAGCATTGGCCGCAGTCAAGATGGCGATCCTGAAGGAGCATAAACTGGCGCAAGGAAAACGCATGATAGATGTAACACCATATCCTGCTCTTGAAGCTGTGACTAAAGCCAGTGTACCAAACTCAAAAGCCTTACATCCGCGTTGGATTCAATGGGCTACTTCGTTGAAATTATCTGATGTCACAACGCAGAGCTAACGTACAAACGGTCATCAGGGATTTGCGTGTCTTTGTGGAAATTTTTGCATGTGATACCTTTCATTCTGACCAGGGTCCTGCATTCGCCTCTAAGGCGTACAAGGATGCCATGAGGTCTTTGGGGCTGCAAGTCAAATTTTCATCTCCATACAGGCCTGAGGGCAATTCAGTTGTCGAGCGAATGAACTGTGAGTTATAGGTACTGGAAGGAACTGGTTCGCCCATTTGTATAGCGTACAACGTGCACCAAATTATCTCCCTAGAAGATCTCTTGGTGGGCGGACCCCATACGAAATGCTCTTTTATAGGAAAATGGTTGTTCCGGACCTTTATGCTCTAGACATGGTGGCGAGAGCCGCATACTTTGACGCAGATAATCATTCGGATGTGTTACAGAAACTACAAGAGACTCAAGACTATCTTGCAAACGAACATTTACCCTCCGCCACTGAAGCGGCGCTGCAGATTCCGGTAGTCGGCTGGCTACCCAAGATCGGAGACCTGGTCCGTGAGAAGGTGGAGAACAAGAAAGAGTTTGGCCCCTCTTATCGTGCACCTGTCCCAGTGCTGGGCGTGAAGGGTACTCATACAGTCATTTTACCACCGCTGCCTGGTCACAAAGATAACAGATACATCTCAGTGGACAATGTCAAACTACAACGCCTGGACGATTCTACATAGTATGACACCTGCTGCTTCCTGTCCAGGAATACAGTCTTGGCCAATTCCTACAACATCGGGCCTGACACTGCCATAGAGATGACCGCTGTTACTGATCCTTTGCTAAACCCTCCAGCTTGCAGTCTTCATGAAGAAACTGAATATGCGTATCCCACTACAGAGTAATTGCCTGGTTTGCAAGACAACACACTAAACCAGTCACGTTTTTCTTTTAACTCTAACTCCACATCGACTCCCCCGTCCAAATTTTCTATTTTTGTCACCTGGTTTAAAAGAAATTATTTGATTCCTCCTTGGACATACATTTGGTTGGTGCTCATCGCCATTTTTTTGTTCATGACAATTGGATTTGTGACGTTTTACTTCCTTTTAAGAAATGGTCACTACCTCACTGAAGGCTCTGCAGTAAAAGTAATTGATGGAACTTTGGCACCACACTCCTCATCACACATCATGAAAAGGAACCAGACTTTTGTCAAAATCTCTGCCTGGCCAGTTGCGGATGGAATAGTTTGGGATGCAGTAAACTTCCAAATTCATGGCCCCACAGAGGTGGTTAATGTTCCCAATGTACTTCGCGTTTCTTTGGGGAATGTACTGAAACATAACATACGCTTTGATGATTGGGACGTAAAAGCCGTTCAATCTTTATTTTCTGATTTAAAGTATTATGCTGCATTTGATGCTGAGGATTTGTATTTAAATACTGCAAATTATGCTGATTTATTTTGTTACCAGCATTATGGCCATCATTACCTGCATAAAGCTAATATATTTAGAAATGTTTTTAATTACACACAATGGGAACATTGCCCAGCTCCCATTGAAGGCAGTTCGAAAACTCTTTTGAAAACATTTGTATATTTCACTGATTTTAATAAAATCCAATCCGGATTAATTTTATTTTAAATTGAATACTACATCCAATTCTAAAGTCATGCTCAACCACACTAAATTAGTGTATTCAAAATTCTTTATTGATCAACTGACAGTGGGTGGCTATGAGCTGTGGAAGGATACAGTAGATCTTAAGTCTATTTGGGGTTCTAAGTTCTGGCAGGTGCAAGGTTCTGAAGCTTTGCATCGTGCTTGCCTTATCCCAAAACAAATCCTATTTTTGAATAGTTCAATATATCAAACAACCTGTTTAGGTTTAGCCACTGCAAAACAAATGAACGCACCTAAGGCACCTACACTGGCTCCTTATGAGAACTGGATTAATTCTACTGATTTGGCCATTGATGATTTGCAAATTGTTGTTTACCAATAATACTTTTAATAAGTCTAGCCTGGTCCCCCAGGGTTGGTTGGTTTGGCAAACGAGTTCAGATTCTTGACAACGCCGTTTTCTAGGCAAGGCCCAGGGATACATTTAGGATACACCTGATCCACGTTTTTCAAACTCCCATTCGGTTACTACCTATTCAGTAGGAAAATTATGTCAAAATTGGTTGCAACAATCGACCCTTACGTCAGTTAAACGCCATTTGTTGTTGTTGTTGTCAAATGACGTTGACGTGATTTTATAAAAGGGCCTTCTGGTCCAAGATCAAACAGATTTATTTATGCCACTTACAATGAAATCTGGAAGCTGTCCCAAATTGAAGCTGCTTCGCGTCTAAGGGCAATAGACCAAGTTAATTTAGAAAAAGTGCTTGCTGTTGTTGATAATAGTATTAACACTCTTTCTTCCCGTATTTACACATTAGACAATATTGTTTCATCTGTTGTGAATATTGTTCATGGTGAAGTATCCGTTTTGTATCATAGTCAAAATTATGCAGTTTGAATGGACATTGCAAACTTTGAAGATGGGGAAAGTTCCATGGGATTACATGAACACGTCATCGTTATTTACGCCATTTAACTTGCCAGATAAACAACAGTTTATGTCCATGAAGGATTCCACATACACTCTGTTACATATTGAAAAATTGGAACCTTTGCCATTTTCTGTTGCTTAAACAAATTAAGCAGTGTGGCTCATCCATGAGGGTAATAACTCTGCCATTTTCCTTGTTTGAATTTAGTTCATGTATGAAACATTATCCATTGGGCCGCTACGAACCTTTAGGTAGTGCATTTCTTCACGAGGTGTGGTCTTTACCATTCACATATAGATGATTACGTGATGACAAAGAGGTGTACCTCACTGGAGAATCATGTGATTTCTCGCCTGATAATTCTCTTGTAAGATTGTACAGTTGCATGGCGCATGTTATTTAAAAGCACCAAATTTGGCGTGTTTTTTGAAGGGTCATCTGGTACCAGCTATCACACCTACGTTTACCCTGCTAGCAAACGGGAGCTATTTGCTTTTAAAACATGAAGAGTGCTGCGGCATGCTTGCTGGCATCCCTTACATTGTAACAGTCTCACAGCGTGTGGTTTGCTGTAAAAATGTGCTTTTTCCACCCCCACAATGGGAGGCTCGACATCTCGATTTGGCCTTCCATTCCGACCTTGAAAGCAGAGTTCAACAAATTGAGCAGAATAAGAACATTATTGCCCCAAAAAGAAGTTGCTCTCACATCTGCCCGTGAGACCTTCATCCTTCACGTGGCTAACACCCGTACAGAGGTACATGTGCTTCTTAATACCGATCTCCCATTTCGGTGCGTTGATCCACACTATCTTCAATGCTTCTAACACTACAGGCATTGCCCATTTTTTTTTTTAAGCTGTAGCTCTGGCCTTGTGACAGCTTTTCAAACTATATTTGGTGTGGTACCAGCATTTATCCATTCTATTTTTTCCAGCGTCTTTGGTGACTTACCACTATTACTTGCCATAGCTGCTGGAATTCTGCTGTTAATGGATGCTCTTCCTGTGGCACCAAACAGCCGGGACCAGCTGCTGCTTCGTGGTCGTATGCTTGAATGCTACAGTACTTTGCCACTGGCCACTCTGACCGTGGCTTATGGCTTATCTTTTCGCTTTGGTTATTTCACTTGCGTGCAACCAGTCTTCCACTGCCTGGAATGTTCGTTTGAATGGGCTTTGGATCTTTGCCTTTCCAATACGGTGTCTCCTGCCCCGGATTATGACCTGCTAATGAGTCCTCAAGTGGCGCATGAGCTGGAATGTTCTGGTGTTGGGATTATGGCCTGCACGGCTGCGCTTGGAGTTTTAGCTGAATGGGATTTCTGTGCAGCTGCACATGATTTCCTACACAGACGTTTTCTTGAGGAACACGCTAGTTGTCCACTGATGGTGCTAGAAGCTCCCATTGTTGATGAACATGTATGTTCATTCTCTTTGCTGGAATGGATGGCTACTCTCTTTTCTGACGATATCAATGACTTCCTCTTGGAGGCTGTTGCAACATACTGGTCATGCACCTTAATGGATTAACCTGGATGACTTCCATCATCTGCCGGAAATATTTGCAATGGTTTTTCTTTTTCAATTTTTTCTCTCAAATCAAGTTTTTACACATGCATTAGTGCACCATTTTGACTCTTTGTCCAAATATGACTGCTGCTCTTAATTCTTGCTCACTCTGAATTGAACTCTGTGTTCTATTGAGTCCACTGTCCGTTGGCCTGACCAAGAGGAGGGTGTAGTGAGGAAATGGGGTTAACTGCTGACATTGCTAAGTTAGCATAAGTAGTATATGCTTGGCTGCCATTCTGCCGCTTTTGCACACAACACTACATAACTGTGTTCTCGTGAAATACTTTGCTGGCGCTGCTTCACATGAGAACTGTCTACCTTTCACATATCCAGCTGGGCACCGCGCTCTCTGTCTGCACAGCCTGTTCAAGGTCGAATAACCATGTATGCTGTTGATTCACTTTGATCAATCCCACGCAAATCGACATAACATGAAGCACACCGGCCCAACTGAAACTTGAGTGTTTTTAATATGGCATTACATGCAGGAGAAGGCACTTGGAGAAAACCTTTCCAACTTAGAAGAGCTGTGCAGATCCTGGGATGTAATTCATTGCATCTGATCTAGTAGGTATGCTCAGAGGTCTTCTATAATTATTCTAAACTAGCTCATGAGCACGGGGAGGGTGGTAAAAGGAGCTATAGTCCGGTTTCCACTGTCATTATAAGAGTGATCTTGTTTCCCACTATTCCTCAGAGTTTACTAAGTCGCATGTTCTAGGTTATCTAATCATTGGTAGCTTCGCTGTAGTATGGAGAACGAATGAGACACTATTGCTAGTCCGATTGGGGTTCTGGGCACTGAGGTGGCTTTTTGGTACACAACAATAAACAGAGGTCCTGGTTTCCTGCGCATAGTTCTGTGCATGAGCAGAATCCCTGCAACAAGGTGTGCCGAAGCTGTGTACCATGCGCTCGCGGCACAGCAGCACAGGCAGTGCTGTCTACATTCTGGGTTGAACTGGGGTGTCCATTGCGGAGCAGAAACATTTTAATCAGAATTTCTGCCACAACTAGCAGGACTAGCGGAAGCCCTCCAAAAACACTTCCCAACATGCAATGTATGAAAGATGGTATAACTCCGAAAATCATCTGAAAGGTGCTAACCAGTCCAGAGCCGATACATTTAAAAAAAACGTGCACTATTCCTTTCGTATCAGACATGTTAAAGATACAGAGGACCAGCTCCCCAAAATGCAGCAGGAAGTTATTATTGGGTAGTGTCTGTATCTCAGACTAGAACCTTGCAACGTGGAGATCAAAAGTCTCTAGCTGAAGTTAAGGCCACATCCTTTTGAAAAAGAATGGCTTTTAGTTTGCTCAAATTGTACGTTAGAAACATTTATCAAAGGCCATAGCCCTGCCTCCCAAACTGTGCGGGCAGGTGGAAGCAGTACTTGTGTGCAACAAATCACTGTTCAATAAACAGTCACTAGATAAGTGATGCCTGGTTCCATTCCGCAGCAACCTTAATCATTCAGCATCAAATAGCTCCAATTTAAGAGCAGCCTGAACACCGGATGAATCACGGCATCTGGAACAAGACAAGTTCGCTACCGGAGCACTGCACGCCCCGTGGAGAGAAATGTCCTTTTCTCAGTCGGAACCACTAAGGAAAACCTCTGTATCCCCATTCCTGCATCTATACCCGAATGGTAGTTCCAAGCACTCATGCACATAACCTTCCCCAAGCGCTTAATAGGTTATATTCCATATAGGAATCATAATATAGACCCCGATAATCTCATTACCCTTAGTCTATATTCTCTCCCTACATTACACTTGTCACGGTTTACAGGGACTGACCTTTTACCTAGATATTACACAGCATTCAGAACGCGTGTTTTCCCCTAGTTGAAAATCTCATACATTATGCATGAGGATTCTTGGAAGCACAGCAGGACTACCATCTCCTGTATAAAATCTATGTACAAAGTTCATGCCCAACGTCATCCCTAGGCCGACACAGTAATACAGCAAGTTAGGACCCCTGGGGAGACCTATGGGTATATATGCATCACATTTTGCTAAGATAAGATAGAGGAGCCAAAGACTTCCTGGCCGATGCACTGACCAGAAACGCTGAGGTTCCTGCATGCAGACACTCCAGCTCGCAGTTGTCTAACACCCCTCGCGGGGTGTCCAACTCGAGACCAGGACGGGGTCCCACAGTCTCTCACTTCAGGTAACGGGGTTGACTAAATCCTAGAGGGGTTCTTGGCTCAACACCAACACACATGCTAGGTATACTTGGGTACATCTTGTTAGGGACGAATTTTAGGAGTACGCATCTTTTATCATGTGTTTTTACCTTTATCGTACTGCTAATCATTTATATCCTATACTGAATATCGGTTGTTGCAGCTCATCTATTTTACACCACAATAACAACTGTTTAATAAATTTTTATTGGAAAAGTCCAGCCTGTTTATTCTGTGTATTTCTCCGAGACAGACTAAGTAAGCACGAGTGAAAAGGTAGTATATTGTTTCCACGGTCCTGAGGGATCAGGGTTGTCATGTTCGATAGTTGCCAGAAACTATTCTCTCCTTGGTAAGAGGAGATTCTAGTGGCACTGTGAGCTAGTTGGTACAAAAAGGCCAACATACCCAGTGGGGGTGATCAGAGTTTCTCCGACAGCAATGCTACAGTGTATGTTGTCTAAACGCTCAGATCCTGCATATTTCTTATTGGAACTACACGACATGGCATCATCGTTGGTTAGGTACTTATTTAACAGTAGAATCTGAGTAGTTCAGCCGTGCTATTCTCAGAAATCCCTATTCACAAAACACCAGAGAAGTCTGGAGTGGGTAGGCTAAACTCCGTCACAGCAGAGTATGCGAAAATTCTATTTATTAGCTGTTGGTTAATCAAGCTTGAAGGACACAGTGTTCCTAAAGTTGTGCAAAACACCTTATCTTAGTTTCCTTGGAAAATACTTCTTCCTTAAAACAATGGCTGAGGACACTGATAACACGGGAGGCGTTGTGCAAAACTTGCCCCTCGCAGATGAGGAATATGCAAATGCAATTCATATTGCAGAAAATATTAGAAATGCAGTCACCCTGAAACTGCTTGCGCATGATTTAACACCTAGGGGTGGCATAGTAGCTTTCGTGATTGAGACACAAATCATACAGAACAGTGGTATTTTATTCATGGGTTACATTCCCAGCAGCAAATGCAAGAACAAAAACATTTCACTTCTTCACAGAAGGGGATGCACCAGCAGAATATTGTCCGTATGAGGGCACTGAAGTTCCGCTCACGTACCAGGATCATTTATACTGGTCTAGAGGCACCATATCCCATACAAGATAAAGAGTGAGACTCGGCCCGATCGGAAGAGAAGCAGCAACATGGCCAATATTAACAGTCCACACACCACATCCTGACATAGAAACAATGCCAGAACCAGACTTAATCATACTTCACAAAGAATTAATAAAACTTTACAGAAACATGCCGCAATACGTCATGAGGACACTTACATTCCAGACAGCAATGGTGACAACGAATACAACTAACATTCAAAACACAACAACTAAGATTACACCACAAATGTTACATGCAGTAATGGGTAAAATGCCCGTAAAACGTGAACAAATGCCATTCTGGATAGCTCAGAAAATAACACAGCTAGAAGCAGTATTTCCAAATACTAGCACTTATGAAAAACACAGAATGCTGACAATCTGCTTGCCCATGGGGATAACACCACAGATAAGAGGATTGTACCTATTGGGATACAGTTTTTGCTGCCATATATACCAGAACTCATGGTATACCGTCATTAGCAGTAATACCAGACGTATTAAGACAAATACAAAATGGGTACAGAGCAAAGCCTGCTCTGAAGTTTGGGATGAAGTTACTAGGTAACTATGCCCAGGTATCAGCCATAATATCAGCAAATATTAAAGGGGGAGGCAGCAGCAGTGGCCATCCTCCAATGCCCAAGGGAGTTCAGTCCTTTACAACAGGAGCACGAACTACTTAAAATAATTGAAACGGCGTATGCAGAGTAAGGTCGTGACAATTTGGGTGGAAAAGTGTTAAAACCACAACTGATGGGTAGTCCCGAGAAGGAGACTTTCAAGCAGACACCTGCTTCTTCTAAAAAGAAGTGGGACAATAAAAAATAAAAAAATGTTAAAGAAAACAGATCTCAGTACACAGGAGCCCCCGGAAAGGAGGTACAACCTTAGGAATAGGGATAATATTAAGAAACCTGACAGGTATCAGGATACTGATACATGCTCCTCTTGTTCCTTTCAGGGTTCAATGAAAAACTCAGAGAGAGAAGGACAGTCAGACAGACAAGAAGAGCGTACAAAGTCCACAGACCAGCAACACGCTCAAGAATATACTTCCAAAAAAAAAAAAAAGTAAACAAAAACCACAGTTCAAAAAGAAGAAGGTTGCAGGTCTAAAGATCAGACTTGCCCAGAATTCTGAGGACTCGACTAGTGAACGGGGAATGGGCTCTGACAATGCTTGACAGTGTGGCAGAAGTAACAATAGCTCCCCAGAACCTGATGGAATTTCGGACTTGAATGATTATATCACAGTTGAAACGGCTGATACTAGGGTAAGTGTCCCACATCAATTATATGAAATAACACTCCAAATAGAGGGGGGACAAATGTACGACAGTTGGAGGTCTCTTTTGGGAGAACCTAATGTTTGGCTATGACATTTTATTAGATGAACAGGATTGGCCACCAGCATTCGTCATGGATTGCCCTAGGGGAGAAACAGTAATTTTACCAGCATTCTCAGACCATATTCTAAAATATTTAAAATATACATATGCACGGGAGTGGGTGGTTGCCCAAGCACAAGCATTATACAAAAACCATGTTGGATGGAATGAGGATTCAACCCACCACATAATTCCATTAAAAAATACTCCAACTGCACAAAGGCAGTATCCAGTAAAGGAAGAAACTAAAAAACAGGTCAGGAAGATCTTAGATCAGCTTGAATATCAAGGGGTGACTGAAACATGCACCTCTCAAATGAATAACCCTTTGTTTCCTGTATCGAAACTAGACAACACATACCGTCCAGTTTTAGATTACAGACATTTAAACACTTGCACTAAGACGTTTGCAATTCAAAATGCACAAAGTGCAGCATTAATTGATAAAATTGGGCGGAAAAAATACAAAACAACAATAGATATCTCAAATGGATTTTTTTGCCAAAATATAGCGCCTGAGAGCAGATATTTGACAGCATTTTCAGCGCTAGGGTCCCAGAGTCAATTTTGTCAACTCCCCCAGGGGTATAAGAACAGCCCGGGGTTGTTTCCGGCTAGTGTAACAGAATTACTTCAAAATCTGGATGAAGAGGCTTTGTCCTACGTAGATGATATTTATCTGATGGATGATGACCAGGAGGAACACTTGAACAGAGTGAATACCATAATTTTGTAATTTGCCTCTGAGGGTTACAAATTCAACTTCAAAAATTCTAGACCAGATTTTCTCGACGGATAGGATTGAAATGGATCCACCCTCCGCTCTAATCTGGTCAGACCACTTCCTACTTACTTTTAGAGTACGCAAAGAATCAGTTCAGCCTCAATCCCAATGTACACCGTGTGCCAAGAGTTTTAGGCCTTTCAATCAGCTGACTTCGGAGGCCTTAGCTAGAGCACTCAAGAAACACCCTATCTCTTTTAGTGGTCATTTAGACAGCGACGCACTCCCACTAGAAAATTGGCTCCAGATGCGCACGACTGAACTAAGACCCGAGCAGCAAACGTTTGCAGAGCCTCGGCCCCATGGTTTACGGAGGCCCTCAGGAAAAGCAGAAGTACCTGCAAACGTCTTGAGAGAGTTTGGAGTAAGAATTTTAATCCCTCAGATAAAACGGCATATACATTGGCATTAAAAGCCCATTACGCCAAAGTTTGGGAGGAAAAAAAAAAAGAAAAAGAAAAGTTTCCTGTCCACGAAAATCGAGCAAGCGGGGAATAGCAGTAAGGAACTGTTCAAAATTGTTAACGATTTCTCCGCCCCTTGCACCATCAATAGCTTTTTTACCCCTACAAATAAATGGGCGAATCTCATCGCACAATATTTTTATAAACAAATTACAACCATTAAATCTTCGCTTGGTGAATTCCCCCTTGCTATGGATGGCAACACAGGCTGGTCCCCCCCTATCCTATCCAACGCCGGAGGGACCCTCCTGCAGTTCACCGTCATCCCGTTGGCCAACTCCCTGAAATAATGAAAGGGCTGAAATCAGGCTCCCGCTCAGATCCCTGCCCTGTGAAAATACTGGCATATATTGCAGAGGTGATCGACCCAGTAGTCAACCAGGTCCTGAACCTCTGCCTGTCTGAGGGTTTGATGCCGAACAGCTGGAAACACGGGAAAATCCTCCCGCTTTTAAAGAAATCTTCAGCTGACCCTTCTGTAGCCAGTAATTACAGGCCAATTTCGTTGTTGCCTTTCTTCTCCAAAGTTCTGGAGGAATACGTAAACACTGTCATCTCCGGTTTTGTGGAGGCCAATCACGTATTTCATTCTAGCCAGTCAGGGTTCAGAGCCAATTTCAGTAAGGAGACCGCCCTACTGGAAGTCTCAGAATCTATTAAAGCTACACTTGACAGAGGAGGCAAGGCCGTATCGATATTGCTGGACCTCCCCGCGGCTTTCGATACCGTGCCCCATGCTCTTCTCTTGCACAGACTCCAGGGCTGTGGCATTGGTGGCACGGTCCTCCAGTGGTTTACCTCCTACCTGGAAAGCCGCCAGCAAACAGTTTGGTCTCCACCTTTTTCGGCCCCTATCTCCCACTTTGTTTAATGTGTTTATGGCCCCCCCCCGGCACTCCAAGCAGAACAATACAGCGCTAAAATAACATGCAACTATTGTTCACCTGCAAAAAGGACAAGGCCCTGAGTGGAAGTGAGATAAATATCTGCCTGTCACAGGTGTTCACCTGGTTTAAACAGAATCAATTGATGTGCAACTGTGAAAAGTCCGAATTGATTTTCTTTGGTCACAACCCGGGTGAAGAATTGCGCAAATGGTGGCCACAGAATATGTTTCCCCCTGCAAGTTCAGCTACCACCGTTAAAAACCTCGGGGTGAAAATGGAAGTGGACATGTCCATGAAGTCCCAGATCCCAGTAGTGGCTGGCACATGCTTTGGCCTACTGAAAATATTGAGGAATTTCCTCCCACTACTCCCAGTCCCCCATAGGAAAACAGTAGTCCAAGCATTGATTATATCCTGGCTCCATTATGTTAATGTTTTTTACTTAGGCCTCCCTGACTATCTTCTTGGCAGACTACATGTGGTACAAAACACTGCGGCAAGAGCCATACTCATGGCAGGCCTCAGGACACATATGACCCCTCACTTGAAGTCCTTGCACTGGTTTCCGGTGTGCAAGAGGGCAAATTTCAAAGCCCTGGTACTGGCTTACAAGGCCTTCCACAATATAGGGGCCTCATACATGAGGAACAGAATCCAGCGCTATGCTCCACCTAGAACCTGGAGGTCTTCCACCCAGCAGCTTTTGACTATCCCAAGGTTCTCTCGTTCCCGCCTGGGTGATCGTTCCTTTCAAGTGGTAGCTTCTCAGCTATGGAACAGCCTGCCGCCATGCTCACGTCAGGCTCAGGAGCCCCTTAGCTTTAGGCGAGATTTAAAAACCTGTCTGTTCTTACAGTAGAGCAGCTGTCATGTGTGTGCCTGCACTGCTCTGTCACTGGTTCTCTTTCCCAGCGCCGGGACACTCCATGGAGTAGCCGCACGCTTTACAAGTGCCCAGTAACATAACAAAATCGAAGATTGCCCACCTTAATGTCCTTTTCCTAGGATATGAGCTTTCAAGTGAAGGAAAAAGTCTGGAAGCTAACTTTTAAGTGCGCCTGCTCCAACCACCAAAATCATAAAAAATTTAGAACCAATCCTGGGATTCCTGAACTCCGGCAGAACATACATTTTAGATTAAACAGAAAGAGCAAAACCTTTCTACGATTTAATAAAACCTGACTTTTCACTTAGACACAGGAACACGCAGATACTCTTTGTTCCTTACAAGCTGACATGATAGCTTCAAAACACTTACAGACCCGCGTAAATGTACGCAACCTGGTGATCAGTATAGTTGCGGATCAATCTGGGTACACCTATCTAACATATAATGAAGGTGAGACAATACCAATAGCATACAAATCACAAATGCAGAGATGCGTTTTGCATCAACTGAAAAAGTTCTAACAGCAGTACAGACTGCTGTCGTCCGAGAAAGAGCACTGGCTCAAGGGAAACGTATAATAGTCGTTACCTCAGTTCCAGCCTTAGAGGCTGCAACAAAGGCAAGCGTTCCCAACGCTAAAGCCTTACATCCGAGATGGATACAATGGGCTAATTCTCTCACTGCAACAGATGTAGAATACAGGTACTACCCAAACCTAAAAACACAAGCATTTCTGCAATATGAACAAGAATATCCTCTACCAAATGAAATAATGCCTCTAGATCAGTATGAATATATAATTTACAATGACGGTTCTGCACAACCAGCCATAGGGAGTAAACAGCAATATAGCGCCGCGTGTGCTATCGTTAAAGGTGGTATGCAGGATGGAAAGTTTCACCCGAAGTATACAAAACACAGTCTCTAGGAGACTGCACGGCGCAGCTGCCAGAACTAAAAGCACTAATACTGACACTGGTGAATACAGATCGTGAAATCCCCACACTAATTGTGTGTGATTCCTTTTACTGTGTACAGTCATATAATTAATATTTAAATCACTGGGGACAGAATGAGTTTTAAAGATTCAAAAGGTGGCACAATCAAGCACAAAACGCTATGGGAACAGGTAGTGGAGTTAAAAAAAAAACTATCAAGGGCTCACACATGGAGTCATCAACGTGACGGTGTTCATGTTTAAGGCAATTCATTGGCCTACGAAGCCACAAAGGGGGCTGTACGAACGGCTTCCGTAGCTGCAACCACTCCTTGAAAAACGTGAATAGACGGTGAGCTAATAGTTGCGATTATTGCTACACGCAATAACTCAGCTGTACAGAAGAGGTTTCCACTCAAATACTCCTACAAGTTAGATGCAAACAATGTTCCATTTGCTCAAATTCCTGGAGTGGGGGATGGAGTAATGCCAACTATGGATCGTAGGTTAGGATTAATTCTAGCAGCACACGAGGGTATAGGGTCTGCACATGCAGGAGTTACAGCACTTGTTTCTCTACTGAAACAGCGCTATTGGTGGCCAGGACTAAAAAAGCAGACTAAGAACTAAGTCTTAAAATGCGACATCTGCCAGCAGATGTAAGGCTCCACCGTAACACATCCAGCACAGACACCTTTACTAATATCAGACAAACCACTTGCGTGTGTTTATTTGGACCACTGCGGCCCCTTACAATCTGATGAGGCCTATAAGTATATCATGGTTGCAGTGGATTCCTGCTCTAGGTTCCTATGGGTGTAGCCCCCAGCGCTCGGCTAACGCTCGAACTGTTATAAAAGATTTGCGAGACTTTATAGGGACATACGCAATCGGCACACTATATTCTGACCGTGACCCCGCGTTTAGCTCTAGGGCTTACAAGGAAGCTATGGGAAGTCTGGGTGTAGCATTGCGGTACTCCTCTACGTACCATTCCAAGAGAAATTTGGTCGGGGAGAGGAAAAACCGGGACTTAAAGCAGTCCTTAACAGCCAGAATATTAGGCTCGGTGGGAATTGGGTAAAACACATATATAGAGTACAAAGGGTATTAAACAATCAGTCAAGAAGCTCTCGGGGGGGGGTCACTCCTTATGAGGTTCTATTTGGGACAAGACTGTGGGTACCTGATCTTGATTGTGAAGGCACAGTGGCGAATGAAAAACCTTTTGACATCCATAAACGTTTGGCTGTTTTACAGGACCTGAATAAAACCAGGGCACTACAGAGTAATATCCAAACAAAAAGGACCGCCACTAGGGAAGTAAAAATTGTCACGGCAAGACCTGTTTGGATCCCTAAAGTTGGGGATCTGGTCAGAGACAAAATAGCAGACAAAAAAAGTATTTGGACCATCGTACAGAAAGCCTATACCTGTCCTGGCAGTAGAAGGAACAAGTATAGTTAAAAAGATTTTTCCCTTTAGCCTAGTTAAGCGGATTTAGCTTAAATCACCCACTTGCACCATTAAGTCCGATTCATCAACTCCAAACTGTCATACACTACCAACCACTCCAGATGAGAAGTGAGAAAAATTACACTAGGGAGAGTTTCATTTGTTAAAAATTTCACATTAAATTCATTAACACATTAAAAATCCCATTACAACAATGTGTAGTGCAAAGCAGTAATACCATAAAATAAAATTTACATGAAAAAACATGTCAATGTACACAAGACAAATGCATCGTTAAAACAATAAAAAAGGATATTCAAAATCTCATACATAAATGACAATGAAACATACCACCGAAACGCGTCGACGCATAAGCATTTGGTTTAATTTGTCCTGGGACAAGTACTTTAGAAATTTGGGTGAATTATTCCCAGTTCCCTTCTTGTCCACATTGATCACAAATTAACATTGCCAAGACACAATCTGTGTCAGTTGTTGTCTTTTCTTCCACATGGTTTCATTGTCATTTATGTATGAGATTTTGAACATCCTTTTTTATTGTTTTAACGATGCATTTGTCTTGTGTACATTGACATGTTTTTTCATGTAAATTTTATTTATGGTATTACTTATTTGCACTACCCATTGTTGTAATGGGATTTTTAATGTGTAAATAAACTTAATGTGAAATTTTTAACAAATGAAAAACTCCCTAGTGTAATTTTTCTCACATCTCATCTGGAGTGGTTGGTAGTGTATGACAGTTTGGAGTTGATGAATCGGACTGAATGGTGCAAGTGGGTGATTTAAGCTAAATCCGCTTAAGTAGTCCAAAGGGAAAAATCTTTTTAACTATACAGTTTCTGGTGCTCTGTCTCTTTGGACTTCAATGAGCCCCTCTCCTTGTTTTTCACAGTAGAAGGTACAAGAACAGTACTTCTGCAACCTCTTGCCGGTAAAAAGGAGAAAAGATTGGTCTCAATTGACCTAATCAAACCACACTATGTGGCCAATACTGAATAGTAGGCCGCGTGGACTCCGGAATAACAGACACCCTCCTCTCACAACTATACAAGAAGTCCAAACAGAAAGCCACATCACGTTTGAAGGGTCACCTACACGGAATGAAGAACTAAGCAACAACGCGATGGAACTCGTTCCTCTTGAAACTGAAGTTCAAAATGAGAACTCAACAGAAAGACAAATTTCAATTCGACCAAACACAGATATCTACGTCAACATGCCCCAACAAGAGCAAGCTACAGTTTCCGCAAAACCTACGGAACTACTGGAAATTGATCTAATTGCATCTGGCTATTTCATTGACTTTGACACTTTTTCATTAGATCCAAGCGAACCTGAAACGACGCCAGCCCAAAAAACCCGTCTACAGCGATTGAAAGATTTTCTGAATTTTCATAAAAAGACTTACCTGGTATCACCTTGGGTGGAACTCTGGATTACTACCGGAATACTTTTCTTTCTTTTCTGCATAGGCCTAGTAACTGTTTTTAGTATGCTTATTAATGGAACTTTGAGAAAGCTCTGCGGCACAAAAAGTGAATGAGATTTTGAAACCACATCCATCATCACATCGTAAAAGGAGAGACCTATCATCAGTGAACATTACAGCAATTCCTATACCTGATGGTACAGTATGGGACAAGGTTGATTAAGATATATTTGGCCCGACCAAACTTTTAAAAATACCACATTTATTTAAAATATCATAGAGTGATATCATTTAACATTTTCCGATGATTATGGAACTGTAAATAATATGTGGTCTGATTTAGAAAAATCTGCAGCCTTTTCTAATAACGAAATGTTAGAAGACACATCAGACTTAGAAACAATGTGTTGCCATCAACATTATGGTCATCACTTTCTGCATACATCTGCTAATCCCAGAAATGTTTTCACAATACACCAATGGGAACATTGCCCAACACCGCCGAAAATTAGATTATCAACATTTGTACAAAAGTTTCCATATTTTTCAGGGTTTAACAAATCAGTGGCTTGGCAGTTCAGGCTGGACTGTTCCCATGAGGCACAGGATCAAGACTGATTTGCATATGGCCAGGTCAAAACTGGGGTGGCATGGTGAGCAAAAGAATCTCTTGACTGGGGGTGAATGTTTTGATTTGTTCTGCATTCCATCCATCGTGTGCCTTTTGCTTTCTCGCCCTAAGTGTGCCAGGTAGGCCTCAGACGTGGGTTCTGGGCTCACTACGCCACTAGAGTCAAGCTATCCTGGCTGAAGAGGGGTAAACCCCGAAACCGATCCTAGGATGCTTGATTCCGGTCCAGGGAAGACATGGCTTGGCAGTTCGGGCTGGACTGTTCCCATGAGGCACAGAGTCAAGACTGATTTGCATATGGCCATGTCTGAACTGGGGTGGCGTGGTGAGCAAAAAAACAATTTATTAAACCCAGATCTGTGACTGGGGGTGAATGTTTTTCCAATGTGCAACATTCCGTCCATCTTGTGTGTTTTGCCGTTTAACAAATCAGACCCAGCCTAATTTTATAGTAAGGTTGCACAAACACGAGCACGGAAAATTATGTTAACAGACACCAAACAGATTTATTCTGCTACCTGTACTCCCCAATTGTCTGAACAGGTTTCCAACTTATGGAAAGACACCATAGACTTGAAATCGGTCTGGGGTACTAGGGACTGGCAGGTACAGGGAACAGAGGCACTATTTAGAGCATGGCTTATTCCACAGCAAATAATGTTTTTAAATGAAACAGAGCAACAAATAACCTGCCTTGGATTAGCAAGGAATACACATTTGAATACAACTCGGATGCCCACACCATCACACAATGAGGGTAATATAACATCACAAGAAGGGGGTTACACTAGATGACATCATGCAATACAATAGATCAGACCCAGATTTTAAGGGATGGTTGATTTGGCCTGTAGACACCAATTACTGTCGGGAAAGATTCTTGGGTAAAACTAAAGGATTTAGTATCAATAGGCCAGATTTAAGTTATGTACAGAGACAACACCCAGGGGTCGTGACATCTTACAGTGTTGGGAAGTTATGTCTCGATTGACTAAAGACCTCAACACTAACACATGTGAAACAACACTTATCCTTACTTTCAGAGGATGTGGACCTACAGGATTTTTTATTAGGTCCTAGGAAGCCACGTCACAAACGTTTCTATTATGCTGTCTACAATGAGAATTTGAAAATATCACAAGAGGCCGCAGAAAGATTACGAGAAATAGATTGTATAAACCTAGAGAAAGCTCTAGCAGTGGTCGACAATGGGTGAACGACACTAACCACCAGAATATATTCACTGGGCAACATTGTATCATCTGCTATCTATGTACTAGAACAAGATTTGTCCATATTACAACACGGGCAATCACAATTGCGTTCTATTGTGTTGTTAAGCTGGACGCTGCAATCTTTGTGCGCAGGCTATGTGCCTTGGCGTTTCATCAACAGCACGTTTCTGTTTTCCTCGTACAATCGGACAGAAAAACAGATAGAAATGGCACAAAGAGGAGCGAAGTATACAATGCTGCGCATTGAAAAACTGGACAGATTGTCCTTTACAGTGGCAGCATCACCGTCCACAGAATGGTTAATCCATGGCCACATAACCCTTCCAGTCACTACTTTTCAATTTCAATATTGCCTTGAATAAATGCAGGAAGGCAGATATGAAGAAATGGGTAGGGAATTCATCAAGGAATCTTGGGAATTACGTACAGATTTTGATGCCGGATTGGGAAAAAAAGTGTTTCTAAGCAGTACAAACTGCAAGAATCCTTTAAGTGGATTACTTACATACCAGGATATAATGTTTCATGGGGCCTGTAACGGTTGAGTAGCAAACTTATCCTGTCACTTAAAGGGTGCCCCAGCTGTCGTGGTAACTGTGAATTCCAGGGTTACTTGCTGTGTGCAAGTATTGTTTCCAACAGCAGACTGAAAGCCATGCTTATTCAGAAACCCGTGCCCTTAACCTCCGCTCAAGAGACTTTTGATCTTCAAGTAGCAAGGTCTTTGGCAGAGATACAGGCACTTATACGTACAAATTGCCCTTTCCATTTCACAGAAATGGTAATTCGTATCTTTAATGTGTCTGATACGACAGGCATTGTTCACCTAAAATAGTTAAGACCATAGGTTCTGGACTATTAAACACCTTTCAGACGGTCCTCGGAGTTTTACCAAACTTTATACTCTCCGTATTTGGAAGCATATTTTGAGGGCTACCGCTGATCCTGTTTCTAATAGCAGGTCATTTTTCTGCTACGCAATGGATGTCGCAGTCACCAAGGAAATGGACACAGTACTCCTGGAGAGAAAATATCGTGATCGCATGGTACAACTTCTAGGCACACCTTTTAAGAGAACTAAGTGCTCCTTGGTTTTTGTCATTTAGACCAGTCTGGATGGACTGTATCTTACCTGTGTTCCGATACCTGTTTTGCGGAGAAAAATGCGTGTTGGATCTCTGTACGACACTCCCATCATGTGCGCAACCGGACGTTGATGCTTTACTGGAACCGATAACGGCCCATGTTCTGCAGTGTCCACAGCGTATTCCTATGTTGAAGGCGGCATTCCTAGAGCCACCACAGGTAGTATCTACTCCTGTGGGTATGGACACTGGCTCCTCCTCTGACACCCAGGCCTTGGATGGTGCACAGGCTGCCCCAGCACTGGCTGCAGACAGTACGGAAGATCATCTGTGCTCAATTGACATAATATGTGAGGTGTTTGTGTCTATGGTGTCTTTCCAAAAGTCCAAACACAGTATATACAGTTGGGAAATAAAGGAAGCAGAGTTTGTTAGCATATTTTTCTTTGCAGGTGAAGGTGAAAGCCTATAATAATACGAGGTTGGGTCCGAGTTTCAAAACCTGAAAAATAAGCAACCTTTTGTGCAAATGTCTTTGAACTACCTTTAGACAGTGTTGGGCAGTGTTCCCATTGTGTGCAATTATAAATAGCGCGTGAGATACTAGCTTTGTGTAAAACAATGGTGACCATTATGTTGGTAAAAAAACATGTCTCCATAATTAGATGTACGATCACACAATTCATCATTAGAAACTGCAGCTGATTGCTCTAGATCTGCAAGCAAATTATGCACAGTTTCAATGTCCCAATCATCAGCAAAAGTACTAGAGGTGATGATATAATGTAAGGAAATTTTAAACAAATAAGGGATTTGCAAAAGTTCAGTAGGACCATACATATACAATACCTGGTCCCAAACTATTCCTTCAGGAACTGCTGTAATGTTCACCAGGAACAGGTCCCTTAGTTCAAGGTGTGATGATGCATGTGGTTTAAGAACCAAGTTCACGGGTTGTACTGCGGAGAGTTCTGGGAGATAGTGTCCATTCAGAAGTAGGAAAAAGTCACCAAAGCAAAGTACCAGGAAACGTAACCCCATTGTGATCCAGAGATGTAGCCGTCTGGTATATTTTTGGCAGCTCAACAGATTTTGTGGAACTGGGAGATGACTCGATGTGTGAAATTTTCATATAGATGTCATCAATTTTTCAAACTGCGATTCCTGTACTTTTTGATTGCACAGTTGTAGTTGTTTCAACAGGGAGAAGAAGCATGTCATTGTTGTTCGCAGCTTCTCTTTGGAGAGTGGACTCTTTTGTCGTTTTTAAAGCTTCCATCTAAACTTCCTGTACAGTAGTGAGAGGAGTGCGTCGGCTACCCAGGAGTCCACGTGTCCTACTGTTGTGAATCGATCACATAGTGTGGTTTGATCATATTAATAGAGACAAACCTGTTGTCCCTGCAACTGGCAAGGGGCGGAAGAAGTACAGTTCTGGTACCTTCAACAGCCAGGACAGGTACAGGTGCTTTGCAGGATGGCCCAAATTATTTTCTGTCCACAATTGTTTCTCCGACTAGGCCCCCAATCTTCGGGACCCAGGCAGGTCTTGCCGGGACTACCTTCATTTGCCCAGCGGCGATGCGTTTTACTTGGACATTGCTTTGTAAAGCCCGGAATTCATTGAGTTCCTGTAAAGCAGCCAAACGTTCATTGATGTCAAAAGGTGTTTCAGCAGCCACTGTGCTGACACTTTTGAGCTCTTGTCCCTTACATTAAACAGGAGTTTATAAGGCTTACGACCCCATAGGGATTTTCTTGGCATGTAGTTAAGTGCACTCTGGACACCATATAGGTGACTGACCCAATTGCCACCCGAGCCGAATACCCTTGATGTTAAGGATTGTTTTAAGTCATGGTTTTTCACCTCAACAACTGAATTTACCTCTGGATGGTACGGGACGAGTACCAAAAGGTCACACCTAAACTTCCCATGGATTCTTTGTAAGCCCGGAAGCTAACCGCCGGGCCCTGGACTGAATGTAGTGTGCCAATTGTGTATGTCCCGATAAAGATTTGCAAATCCTTTATAATAGTTCAAGCGTCAGCCAAGCGCTGTGGCCAAACCCACTGGAATCTGGAGCAAGAATCCACTGCCACCAAGATATACTTGTAAGCCCCGTCTGATTCTAAGGGGCCGCAGTGGTCCAAATAAACATAAACTGTCTGAGATCAACAGAGGTGTCTGTGCTGGATGTGCTATGGTAGAGACTTTCATCTGCTGGCAGATGTTGCATTTTAGGACAAAGTTCTTGGTCTGTTTTGATAGACCTGGCCATCAATAGCGGTACTAATACCAGTAATGAAAATGTAGCAGTAAACTCTGCGTGAGCGCAACCCAGACCCTCATGTGCAGCTATCATCAGTGCTAATCTGTGATCAATGTTTGGTATAACTCTATCCCATACTCCTGGAACCTGCGCATATGGAATGTTTTGTGCGTCTAACTTGTAGGAGTACTTGAATGGCAAACCTTTTGGCAGGGCTGATCCGTTGCGCGTGGCATTAACTGCCACCATAGTTGTTCCGTCTATTCTCATACTTGATAGTTATTGCAGAAACAGCAGCAGTACGAACTGTTGCCTTGGTGGCTTTATCCGCCATTGAATTCCGTTCAATGTGAAAACCAACACGTTGATGACTCAATCTAAGAATAACATGAGCCTGTGGCAGGTCTTCTTTCAGCTCCTGCTGGTTTATTAGTAGCTTTCAGATAGAGCTGCTCCCAGCCATACTGATAATAAAGTATCTAACCATTTGTTTAGTCTTTTATGCATGTGTCCGTTTACTCAGCCAAGCATTTATCCAATTACAAATAGGTTATGCATGTACCTTTAATTCTATATAAAGTTAATCTTCTTATGCATTTGTCTATTATTTTCCCATGCATTATCCTTCGGTTATTGCTTTTTGTGCTCTCTTTTTTAATTAGGCACTGTCGGCACTGCATGTAACTGCAAGTTGTTTCATGGCGCCTGGGGTAGGGGACTCATGCTCACTCATCAATACTTCGGGAGTCAGAGGTGGGGCAGGCAGGATTAGCGGGAGAGACATGGGTATTCCTTGCTCCTCCTTTGAAAGGGAATCTGATCTCAAGAACAGATTTATTTATCTAGGTTATTGCAGAGCGCTATTACTTCAAAGTACTGTTGACTGAGTCTTTAATCAGGAGAAAGACAATATCTGGCGGGTAACAATGCCTTTTATAGACAGCTGCTGTCTACTCCCAAGCTGGTCCACAGAGAGGATTGTCGGCACCTCATGAAAGAAAATGGGTAAAAAACGCTTTTTTGTTGATTTGATTTTTGTGCATCTGCAAGTTTGCATAGAGCGCAAAAATCAGCCAGGTGTCTTCTGGTTTTTTTTTTTGTTTTTTTTTTTAAGTAGTTTGCATCACTAAGTTCAAGGAAGAGGTAGTGAAAATGAATGTTGACCCTTTTTTTTTTTTACTCCAAATTTCTTTACTTTGGACCTTCACACGGTCAAGGTCATGCCAATCAGGACAGCTTGCCCCTGACCACACTTACTGGGATATGCAAAGACGGTGATCACATTTCATGTTATTGGTTTATTTGTAGCCTTATAAAGTGGAAACTATACCCAATCTGGTTTTAGAGCGCTGCATTGAGAAAATGTATGATAACACCAGGCAAAGTCAGCCCTGCGTTGATGGGCAGCAAAGTAGAACACATTGTTGACAGTATGTTAATCAGGCTTTCTAGAGCATTATAATGAGGGTCACTGAAATAATGTGGCAGGGGAGAACCAAATTCTTTTGCAGGGTAGACTAAACTATGCTGTAGGGAATGGAAGTTATGCTGCGTAATGCAACAAATCTTTGATTGTTTGGACAGGTTTACACCCTTTAACGGTCGGGGATTAGGTTTCACCTCAGTACCAGTTGAACTCCCAATTACAGCAGTAAGTCTACGGAGTTACCCTAACGAAAACATAGATACATCAATGTTAAAGAAAGATTTGAGACAGAGAGAACACTGCTATCATGGGCTTTTTTCTATGTAGTAAAATTGCACATCAGTTTTAAAGGGTGGGTTAACTTATTACACACACAATTCCTCACCATACAATTCAACACCACTGAACATCATTTAAGTACACTCCACACAACATAATTCAAGTCCACATAATTACACAACTCAATACCAGATACATATGCCATTCCATAAAACCACTTCCTACCACATAGCAACAATCTACAAAAAAGACTGTACACCATGCCACATAATTCCAATCAGCATACTTGCACTCAACGCCACACAGTTCAACGCCTCACAATACAACTCCACATATTTCCATTCCACACTATATAATTCAACAAACCACAGATTTGAACTCAACACCACAATTACACAACGCCACATACTTCCAAACCACACCATCTAATTCCACACCATACCATAAAATTCAACAGCACACCACATAATTAAACTCTACTACATACCACACCACAACACAAAATACCAATTCACATAATCACACTCCACACTTAATACCACATATTTGATATCCACATAATTCTACTACACGCCATGCCACATAATTCCACTATACAAATCCACTGCACACCACTGTTCCATGCCACACAAATCCACAATTCCAATCAAACGCACATAATTCCACTCTGCACCACATACATCCACTCTACTCCATAACACATGGGTAAAACACATTATCGTTTACAACGCTAATGTCTAGCTTTAGCCAGACATAGCCCATATCCCCCGCAGCTCTTCTGTTTGCCCGACTCCCTAGTGCTGCTGCAGCTCTGTTTGTCTTCTTAATTAATCTTTACAGACCCCAACCCCTACTGATTTACAGTACCACATAGTTGCACTTCACACTTCCACCCCTTTTAATTCCACAACTAACAATTCCAAAACTAACAATTCCAAAACTAACAATTCCAAAACTAACAATTCCAAAACTAACAATTCCAAAACTAACAATTCCAAAACTAACAATTCCAAAACTAACAATTCCAAAACTAACAATTCCAAAACTAACAATTCCAAAACTAACAATTCCAAAACTAACAATTCCAAAACTAACAATTCCAAAACAGATAAAATTCCACTCCAAACCACATACATCAACGCCACGCTAAAAAAACATAGGTAAAGGATACTGTCATTTACAGCGCCAATATCCCTAACTCTTGCTTATTACAACTTTGCAACATGCTGGACAGCAGCACTCTGCTCTACAACAAAGTTTAACAAGCATTGGAAATGCAATAGGTCTCGCATTTGCTTAAGTTAGAGCTATTGGCGTTATAAATGGCTATGTCTTTTATCTAGGTTTATACAAATACTGTGTTTTCTCTCGATTAGTACCCCTACCAATCCCAAGTGAGACCTTGCCCCCGCCACTGCCCAGCCACACAGTCTGCACCAGCCGCAGGCCAGCTGCACAGCCTGCCCCTGCCCAGTCGCACTGCCTGCCCACGACATTGCCGTCACACTGCCTGCCCCGCCCAGTCGCACTGCCTGCCCCCGCTACTGCCCTGCAGCAGAACCTGATCTGGTTGCTGTCCAGTTTCAAAGTGTACGTCATCAGCAGTAAGAGACCTCCAAAAATTGAGCATTTTTTCAGAAGTTTGTGTAAACTACAAATCAACAGATGCTAATGCCAGCATAGCACACTCAGTCTTTAAAATGCACTGAATAGCACTGCCTTGACTAATAATGACATTGGATATTTACACACCTAAACTATTGCAATAATCAGCAGAGCAATAGTTTAAAAGAAAAACATAAGATATCTTTGACGCAAAAATGTCAAACTAGATGCCCAATTGTATCAGCTGCTTTTAACCTTAGACCTGATAACAAATCCTGCCCTATCTTTCTGATCATAACACAAAGCCAGTGGTGGAAGCCATGATCAATTCACACTATAATAACTGAAACAGCCTTCATTTTTTTTTTATCTGTTTTTATTGGTTTTTAGTAAACATTTACATGAGCAGTTGTTTCATCATTTCTGCAACATGCAGCGACAGTAGGTTTTGTGCGTCATTGGATATCAATATATGTGAATACAACATTGAGGTTTCAGTAGTTGTCTTCGACACAATGTTTTAACACATGGTTGCTTATAATACAGTGCTTTCCATAACCAATACATCTGAAGTATTTGTTAATTTTGCAGAGCATGTTATGTTTAAGAGTCAATTCGATGCAGATAGATTGGTTAAGCTGTTCATGTGTTGATAACTGTGTATATAGGCTATTGAACTTGGAGTAGGGTTGGAATGCGCACGTAGGTTTGAGTACGTATAAAGCTGTATTCATGCCTCCGAGGGCGCCCCTTAGCAATGCCATTGCCATAAGGTTATGATGCGTAAGTGCATTGAAATAGTATCACTTAGCTTTTGCTGCATGATCGGTTGCGAAAGTGTTGTCTATGGGTGCGAGTCGCGTGCGCGGTGTTGGTTGTTTAAGTCAGGTGCCTGTAGGGACTGGGTTGGCAGGTCTGTGTATTACTGCAGTGTTGCCAGGATCGCATCCCAGTTTTCAGCAATAGGTACTTTCCTGAAGCCCAATAGTTATTCCCGTTTGATCGCTATGCCCTCTGCTCTGGCCCACGCAATGGTGGAACGCCTCCAAGCCTGTACTTGTGGTGGATCCGACGCTTTCCATCTTTTTGTAATTAGCCGTTTGGCAGTGATATGCCCAGATCTAGGAACCAGGAGGTGACCTTAGTACTGCGGAAGACGCGTAGCAGGTATGTTTGCCACTCAAAGGGTAGCTCTCTCTCTGTACAGGCATGGAGTGCATCTGCAACTCCTCTCCAGTAGGTGCTGAGGTTGGGGCAGCCCCAGAGCATGTGTACTATGTCTGCATCAAGAGCCGCACATCAGGGGCAGGCAGAGTCAGCTCTATGGAAGTATCTGTTAATGATAACTGGCGTGAAGTATGCGCGTTGTGTAATAAAGTATTGTATTGGCCCGAGTTCCATATTTCGTGGGATACGAGTCGGGCTGGCTAGTATCTGTGCCCAGGTTTTATCTGAAAATTGGCATCCCAAGTCTTGTTCCCACTTGCATCTGGGGGAGTCTAGGTTTATTGCTGTGTGGTGGTGCAACAAAGCGGCAAACCAAAGTATCAGGTGTCTCCCCCTTACCATGACATGCAGATATTGGATGGTGAGGTGCATTTGTGGTTCAGTGCCTAGCTCTCCCCATTTCTCTGTAAGGGTGGCCACCAGTGAGCAATGTAGGAGGAACTGTCCTGCGGAAGCTCCTCGTTTGCTGCTAGTGTCACATGAGGAATCAGTGAGCCCTCATGATAGAGATCACCTAGGGTTCGTATCCCAGCTTCATGCCAATGTTGCAAGTCGGTGGCTGTGCACACCATCGGACCCCTGGAGGTGCCTTCCAAAGGGAGAGCGGGAGCATAAGGTGTGGCATGTCGTGTTAGGTAGAGGCTCCGTCGATAACACCTATATGCCACATTCAAATATAAGGGTTCAGGAAGGCGTGTGCGTGTTCCAGGATGAAAGAGCGCAAGGATCTGTAGCAGGGTGGACGCGTGGATGCCGTGTCGTTGCGTTGCCGGTCTGCAAACCATCTGGCGATCCATTGGAGTTGAGCCGCGAGGTAGTAGTGCTCAAAGCAAGGGGCTGCTAGACCCCCCTGATCGGTGGGTAAATATAGCTTCTCGATCGCTACCCTGTGTCGGTTGGGACCCCAAATAAAGTTCCTGATTGTCTGTTCTAGCTGGGCTGAAACAGCCTTCATGCTGGTCTTTAAGAAAGTTTCATATAATACCAGTCTGGGAAAAAAGACATCATCCTCCTGATTGCATGAAAGTCTTGAATGCCTGGCTTGCCTCGGCGCGCATACGTCCACGATACTGGACAGAATAAACTCTTAACCGTCAAACCCTTGGATCGTAAAAATGTCTGTTTCACCTCCACCTGAGGCGAGGCAAGAGGCTCTTCTGAATACCCCTAGAATACTTCTAATGGACCTTAGGAAAGAAGGCAGTATCTTCCCTTCCCTGACAGTTATTGTCTGAACTGACAATCCAAATTCATATGTACTGCATCTGATAACCTAGGTGACAAATGGCTGATGGAGTAGAAACCCAGTCCACCCTTTATAAAACATCACAGGCACACTCGTCTGCCAGTGGTGCTCAACCAACGCGTGGCATTATCCTGAAGTTCCAGTGCTGGTACTCTGCCCGCGTACCCAGTTCTTACGTGGAGCACTTTGCTGCGTTCTTTGAGCTAGAAACAGCTCTGCCGGCGCACCACCACACCGAACTAGAGAGCAGTTGTGCACTCTGTTGGAAAACAAGCACTTCAATCCTGAACGGCAAAACAACCTGCTTCAGCAGTAGTGAGACAGGCATTCCAAACGCCGTATAATCTTACCCAGCAATGTTCCCGCCGATTTGTGCAGCTTGAAGGGGTCGCCTTATAAGCCAGAAGCACCGGCACTTTAACGAGTGGAGTTGGAAAGCAGTGTGGCATGCCGCCCCATCCACCTGAGGGCCGAGCCTCCACTAGAAGCTGGGTTGAGTCGGGCGGGGCTGCAGACGACAGCCGAGCTGCGCTAGCCTGCAACAATGAGGCATGGGCACAGAGGGCTACGGTGACAGCCAGGAAGGAGGGAGAGAAGGAGCGACAAGGCCCTCTCCACGTGAAAGGCCGACCCGAGCGGGGGACAGCGGAGCAGCGTGTGCGCTGACAGGCATGGAACAGGCAGGGTAATCGGGGCAATGCTTCTGTGTGTAACAGGTCGGACCAGCGCTGACAGGCAGAGAACAGGTAGGGTAATCGGGGCAATGCTTCTGTGTGTAACAGATCGGACCTGCGCTGACGGGCAGAGAACAGGCAGGGTAATCGGGGCAATGCTTCTGTGTGTAACAGGTCGGACCTGTGGGTGGGTGAAGAGGGGAAGGAGCGGACTGAGCAGAAAATGAAAATAAAAGAGTGCCAACAGACTTACAAAGGAGATCGTGTAACTCCGCCAGTAAACGATCCAGTTTGGTGGGCGGGGCCAAAAGTGGACAGGGCGGTAACAGGGAGGGACTAAGAAGCCTCCTTTACAATAGAAAGCCAGCGTTTAGCCTGAACTATGACGCAAGCCTATGGGAAGAAGGGGTGTGGCTTCAAGTCCCCTTCTGAAACTGTATTGATCACAATAAGCCTCGCAGAGCGAGGAGCGCATGCGCGCTCCAGCGCTAGGTCTGCGAGACCTAAAAACATCGGCAAAGCCAATAGCTCTGGCTAAACACGTATAAGGTCCCAAAGGCATGACCTATTTATTGGCTATGCCAATGCTTGTTATTTATGTTTTATGAACTTATGATTTTGTTAAGTAATGTGTCTTGAATTGTTTAATAGCTACACATACTTTCTGTAAAATTTTATTTATATGTTGTAATATGTGCTGCCATAACAGAACAGAGAGCCATAAGCATAGTCAAATATTTATGTTATCTATATAATGACCTATATACATGTTAAAATTAAATATGAGAAAAATATAAAGTAAAACGACTATCGAACAAACCTCAGAAGTAATTTATCCGAATTTAAGCGGCAACAGGAACCTCCTAAGCCTGGAGGGTATTTCAACCCAAACATTTAGAGTGTTTAACAGTAGAAGGAACTATCTTTGATAGTGGATCCTTATACAGGACATTTCACATAACCTGTTACAATATGGATATGGAAACAGAACGTCGTGCAGCAGCCCAGACACTACTTGCAAGAGCACCTGGTAAAGGGACTTCCACAATAACTGCACAACAGGCAGACACCACACTCAACGCAAAACTGCGACGTTTAGAAAAACTGAAGAAATCCGAAACGGCAAAATGGTGGGAAGCCATTTCCCTACAAGACTATGTAGATAAACAAATGATACCGCGAGGTCTGCGCATATACATCATGCCATCCTATGAATCACCAAATCCCCGCATGCTACAAGAATGGCAAGAAAATTCTGCAACAAGCTCTAAGAACATGCTGAATATTTTAATAAAATATGCATGGGAGGACAGAGAGGTCATTCTTTCTGAAATTAAAACCATTGAAAGCGAACTAACTAAAAGTGATGAACAAGATCTCATCAACAAATTTATATTGGAAATGAAACGGAAACTTCAACAGCATGAAGAAGATATAAAGAACCGTAAGCAAAGAAAGTTACACAGGGATTGTGTTGACTATGAGACTGGCAGAATTCTAACTTACAGTCATAAATATGACCATCTATATGACGATTTACCATCAAATAGAGAAGAGATCCAAAATATTCAGAGTGAGGTAAACAATACCTTACCAGAAACGAGTGGATCAGATACTGAAGGATCCGTTTCCACGGCTAGTTCCACCACAGAAAGAAACACACCTGCAAGATCAGCGACTTTTTTAGACGAGTTCAGGGTCTTGAGGAAAGGCCGGCAGGTATCCAAAGTTGTAACCCAACCATCCCAAGGAAGAGGGAGAACACAACGTGGCAGGGGACGAGGAAGAGGGAGGGGAGGAGTAAACAGAGACGAAAATGGAGAAAGCACAAGGAATCTAAACGGCAAAACAAAGGAGCCCATGGGAAGCAAATCAAGAGGCTCACAGAACAAGAAGTAATGGATCCGGACATGGTAAACAAAACTATAATAAATCTGAGTAATCGTAATTTAACTTACTTAGAGAAAAAAACATTATGTCTTGGATTGACTTTCTGCCCCACTGAGATTTTTAATTATGCTGATACACGTGTGGACATATACAAGTTCGTTAGAAAAGCCAAACTTAAAAAGTGGCATTATCTATATAAACGGGGTGATGCTCAAACGATTCAGCAAACTAACCCTGCAGAATATCCTTTTTCCAATTTGACTGTGGATGATGCAGATGTTTTACATGACATTCAGGATCTAGCCATGGGAGACACTTTTGTCAATACAACATCTAGTGAAGTATATGATCTTGATATTCCCACGGATTCGAGCGCAGCTACCAACTTCAAACCTCGCTCAGTTTTCTACCCTAATCTCCCCCACGACAATATAGACACATTCCATGAGGTGGTCACACAAGCATTGATCAAAATGAAACATCAAAAAAACAAAAGAGTCATTTTTAATTTAACTTTTGATCAAAAGAAATTGTTGAAATCACTAGCAGATGACACTGACATCATTATCCGTCCTGCTGACAAAGGAGGAAACATTGTTCTTTGGGACAAACAGATGTATATTACTGAGGCATCTAAACAACTAAATGATCGTAAATTCTATATGAAAGCCAATGTTGATATGTATAATGCAAGCATTCTTGTAATTTGGGATAAACTTAAGGAATGGGAACAAAAATGCTACATATCTTGGGAAGAGTATTGTTTCTTAAAACGAGATTACCCCAAGCTATCCATATTGTATCTTTTACCTAAAGTCCACAAAAACCCCGTTATACCACCCGGGAGACCCATAGTATCTTCTATTGGCAGTGTTCTAGAGAATGTCTCTAAATATGTGGACCACTTTCTCCAAGACTATGTTACATTACTTCCATCCTATGTAAGAGACACTAAAGACTTTTTAACTAAATTAGAAAGTGTACGATGGGAAAACACCGACATTATGATCACTTTAGATGTTAGTTCTCTTTACACGATCATTGATCATAGTCAGGGTATTCAAGCATGTCACCATTTCTTGAAAAAGAGACCTATCGAATTTCTCGAACACACCAACATGCTTTTGGAGATGATACATCTGTGTCTTACAAATAACATTTTTATGTTTGATGGCACTATTTACAAGCAAGTCCTCGGTACTTCTATGGGGACTTGCTTTGCTCCAAATTTCGCGAATCTTTTTCTAGGCAAATGGGAAGAAGATTTAAGAAATGACATCTCCTTAATTTCATCATTTAGCAAAGTCAAACTTTGGCTACGCTATATTGATGACCTTTTCCTCATTTGGTCTGACACTGAGGAAGAAGCTAGACAACTCATTGAAAAACTCAATAGCAACCATCTCAATATTTCTCTTACTAGTAGTATGAGTAAAGAAAAAAATAGAATTTCTCGATCTATTAATAACACCTCAAGGCAGAGATTTACATACAAGCCTCTTCAGAAAAACAACAGCAGGTAACACCCTTCTCCACGCTCTCAGCAGTCACCCAGATACACTCAAGTGGAGTATCCCGTATGGGGAGCTGTTGAGAGCGAGGAGAAACTGCAGTACTACAGCAGCATTCGACCTTGAAACTGATGTCATGATCAAAAGATTTAAAGAGAGAGGTTACCCTACATGGGTTTTGCAAAAAGCTTTGAATAGAGTAAATCAAGTTGATCGAAAACAGACGCTAAGTGAAAAAACAGAAACTACCATCACCAATAAAGAAGAGGAAAGTAGAATTATCCTCACATTTAATGGCAACTCATCTCAGATACAAAAAATACTGACTGACAAATGGGACATACTCACCAGTGATCCTATTATCGGGAAAACCTTTTCCCAGAGACCCAGAATCACATACAAAAAAGGCAGGAGTTTGAGAGATATACTTACTCAAAATGACATAACTCCTAAACAATCCAACAGCGAACATAATCTAAAAGGTTTTTATCCTTGCGGACACTGCAAGGCGTGTCGCAATAGTAATATGACTAAACATTTCAAGATTCCTGGACAAACCTTACCTAAAAATATTTCTCAGTTTCTAACTTGCAGCACTCCGTTTTGTGTGTATGTCTTGACCTGTCCATGCAACATGTGGTATGTGGGCAGCACCACATTTATGGCCAAAAAAAAGAGTATTGGAGCACATGCGGGCTATAAACAAAAAAGACACCCACTATCCCATTGCCAGACATTTTGAATCTTTTCATCTTTCAAACAGCTCTCTATTGGGTTATTTTGTGATTGAGCAAGTTCACTCGGGACCCAGAGGGGGTAACCGGGTATTACAACTTCGCAAACGTGAATCTAAATGGATAATTGAACTAGAAACAAAATATCCCAGGGGCCACAATCTTGACGAAGAATTAAGTATACATTTACGTAATGAATAATTGACTATTCCATGTCCGTATTGTGTAACAGGTTATAATATGATAAGTCTTTTTAACCATATGAAAGCACTGTGCTGTGAAGAGTGAGTTTCATATCCTTTTAATCATCACTTGATTTTTTCCATTCTTTTCTTTATTCACAGGAGGAAAGGAAGGGTCGTACCGTTTGCGGACTGTCTTATCCGTTCCGGCCTCCCTACCCTTTTCATCCTTGGCCTGTGGGTCCACTTCAGCTAAGTCTGTGCTTTTCTTACTTTTTTGATTTTCTTTTCACTTTGGACACTATTGAGTAAACTATGTCTAGTTTGGGTAATAACGGACTGAATTTCGACACCACCATGGTGCTGTATTTGGATACAATAGGGTTTTTTGACCAAAAAATACATGTATAATTGATACATCCTATGTACTATACGGTTGACACGATAATTTCTAGGTTATGTATGAAAAACAACCTAACATAAAAAAACTACACAGTATTAGATTTCCAACATACATATGAATGTGTTCATCGTATAACCATGTTTTAAGCCACTATATAGGCTGATATGAACTTTTATGATTTTGTATGCTGTTCATTATTTTGCACTGCTATTATGGTTTTGTGCAACAGCACTTTGTATTAATTGGACACCATTATGGTATGATTATCTTGTTGGTCTCACACATGTTAGAATTTTTCTGACTACTCTGTGCATATTAATGCTAGATAAGTATGTGGTTGATCTCTTGTATCCTTTTGTTTGCATACAGCGACATATGAATCAGGAATTATAATTTTATGCTACTATTATAGCGTATACACATAAGTTTCTTAGCCATTAAGTAATGGCCGCCGCTGTTGCATTAGCAAACACAGTCCGTTTTCACTTTCTTTTCCCATGTAAGACCTGGTTGCACTTTCATGCACTGTGTGAACAAGACAGCTAGTCTGTCGAAACGCGTAACGGTTGCTAAATAAATCTATCTTGGGTTGAAATTCGAGAGTGCGTCTTCCTTGAGGATTTTTCAAGTGTGGATATATATATATATATATATATATATATATTTATATATAAACAATTAAAAAAAAGAATAAGGATATTATTCAAGAAGGACGGCATCTTAGGTGTTCCTGTGCCACTGCTGTGTAACAAGTTGCAAAGGCCGACAATGTGTTGGGGGTGAGGGGGGCGGTGGTGTGTGTATTTACCATACGTAATGTATACATTTATGTATGTAAGAATATATATATATATATACATATATATATATATATATATATATATATATATATATATATAGATATAGAGAGAGAGAGAGAGAGAGAGAGAGAGAGAGAGAGAGAGAGAGAGAGAGAGAGAGAGAGAGAGAGAGAGAGAGAGAGAGAGAGAGAGAGAGAGAGAGAGAGAGAGAGAGAGAGAGAGAGAGAGAGAGAGAGAGAGAGAGAGGGGGGGGGGGGGGAGATGTGTGTGCATATATACACACACAAATCTATTGCGGAAGATAAGTAATGTATTCATTTGTACGCAGAAATGCACATATATAAATATATACATATAATCAAAATTGCTCGTTTACATACTCATTTATATGCACCACTGGTGTCTTGTGCATAGTACTACTGTACATTTGTGTTTTGAATATGGCGGTCAAGTGGGAAGAGCCAACTCTTGAGTAATCTTCTGAAGATAAGATGGTTATCCGTGGATCTTAGGTTTAGGGATAATGAATTACACCGTTTTGGTGGTTTAACAGAGAAAGATATTCAACCCATTTTAAGGCGAGGCGCCGAGGCGCCGATCTGGAGCGGAGGTTCCTTTTGTATGTATTTTGACATCTTCTGCCTGATGGAAAGTGGTCCTGATCCATGTTTTGCTTTGTGGGTGATACAAAGCAATTTGAATGTGGCTCTTCTGGCAAACGGTTACCAATGTAGGACCCTTAAGGCAAGGAAGATGTTGGCTTCTGGCTTTACAAGTAGGAGTAGTCTAGCAGCATATGTGTGCAAACCCGCCTCTCTTTGAACACATTAATCATAGAAGTTGAAATCACACGTACTGAATTGATGGGATCCCCGTTATTTGTATATCTGGCTTTCTGCACACAACTGTGGTCCCAGCAGCCACCGTTATTAGATGAGGAGTTGGGCCTCTAAAGAATTAAAAATAAGAATACACAGCAAACAGTGCTGTGGATGATGAACAGAATAATGATGAAAGTAGTGGAGTCTTGCAGATGATCTTGGAGCTATGACAAGGCAATCGATATAGAAAGACAGTGATGAGGCTCAAGCAGCAGGGTGCCACAAAAGCAACAAGTTTAACATATGATGAGCTCACTTAGCACCCATCTTCGTTACGAACGAAGTCTTGATGAATAGGATTTTTTCCTTACTAGTGGCATATAAATTCCATACACAGAGAGCTTTGTATTTTTAGCCTCTCTGGATCTTGCAATACACAGAACATACCTTTCTGGCCCCCTTCGCCCTGTAAGCAAAGATAGGGCAGAGAGGGGGAATGCATCATAATCACCTTCCATTTCCAAACAGAAAAGGCTTTATTTGCAATTAATATTTCTGATGCAATCAGCATGTCCATCAGAGGCAATGGTAATGGTTCAAAGTTATATTATCCCATTTGGTACAGGCATGCAGCACACAGAGCAAACATGACCATTCCAAAGCAATTACTTCAGATGTCAGTAAACCTAGATATTCATAAGAGCGCAGATGGGGAAAATGAAGACTTTTCAACGATTTCCATCAACAGGTCTGCAATATATAGTATGATATTATGTGCCTCAAAGATGCAATTTCAGGCACAGAGATTCTTATTATGTAGAAAATTAGTTATTCGTTAAAACTTTAAAGACAAATCTTAACCCCTTCGCTGCTAGACCTTTTGCCCCCCTGTGCTATTTTGGGTAGTTTCGGGTAGTACGTGCTTAGGCCCCTGTAACTTTTTGACCACATAAGGTATCCACGCCAAATTTGCGTCCTTTTTTTCCATCATGGGGATTCTAAAGTTACCCAGGGTTTGTGGATTCCCCTAGAGGGGACCCAGAAATTAGCCAAAATACAGCTACATTTTGGTTTTCTTTAGAAAAATGGGAAAGAAGTGCTGCAAATCAAACTGGCTGGTTCTTCCCCTGCAAATGGTATCAACAAAGGGTTTGTGGGGCTGAAATCACCATTTTCCCAGCTTTCAGGGACTGACAAGACTTTAGTCAGAAAACCAACATTGTTTACACCGTTTTGTTATTTTACTGGGATATAGCCTATTTTTGCTATTTTTTGTGCTTGCAACCTTCTTCCAGTTAATGGTAGAAATGGGTATGAAAGCAATAATGGATCCTGGAAAGCTATACATTTCAGAAATGTAGAAACAATTCTGAATTCAGCAAGGGGTCATTTGTGTAGATCCTTCACATTTCTTAGTAGAAACTAACAGTTGAAAATAGGAAACATTGAAAAGGAGTTAAAAAAACAGCCATTTGTGCCAACGTTTTCACCTGTAAATTCTTTTTATTATGACAGATGTTTGAAAGCAATTTACAGTTACATCCACTGGACCTTTCTGGTTGTGGGGATATATAGGACTTGTAGGTTCACCAAGAACCCGACGAACCCAGAGGCCCTAACTGAGCAGCGTCTTTCAATGGTTTTTTATTATGTACCAAGTATATAGCAATATTATACAGTGAAAATCGGGATGAAAGACACCTATGTATTTCTGAAATTGGAACAAAATATAGAGTTTAGAAACCGTAGCTATTTGCACATTTCCGAAATTGTGAGTACCCATACTAGCATGAGAATTATAGGACATTTTTCAAAGTGACTTCCTTTTTACACATGGTCTTTCATTTGGAAGGCAGAAAGAACAACAGTTGATCTACAATTCTGTGTTACCCTAAGTCTCCCAACAAAAATGGTACCTCACTTGTGTGGGTAGGCCTAGTGCCTGCGACAGGAAACAGCTAAAAACGCAACGTGGATACATTTCATTTTTACAGTGAAAACTGAACCTTTTTTAGCAAAGTGCTTAGCTGTAGATTTCGAACCCTAGCTCTACCGGCACCTAGGGAAACCTAGCAAACCTATACATTTTTTAAAACTAGAAACCCAGGGGAAACCAGGATGGGGTGGCTTGTCTGGCTCTCACCAGGTTCTGTTACCCAGAATCCCTTACAAACCTCAAACTTTGTCACATAAAAACACATTTTCCTCACATATCTGTGGTGGAAAGTTCTGGAATCTGCGTGGATACACAAAATTCCAGTCACCCTGTATTCCCCAAAGACTTCAGAGAGAAATGGTACTGCACTTGTGTGGGTAGGCCTAGTGCCCGCGACAGGAAACGGCCCAAAATACAACGTGGACACACCACATTTTTACAGTGAAAACTGACCCTTTTATTGCCATCTGCCTAGCTGAAGATTTTGAACCCTAGCTCTGCGGGCACCTAGGGAAACCTAGAAAACGTATAAATTTTTTAAAACTAGACAACCAGGGGAACCCAGAATATGGCGACTTGTCTGGCTCTTACCAGGTTCTGTTACCCAGAATCCCTTGCAAACCTCAAACAGATTGTAAAAAAGCACATTTTCCTCACATTTCTGTGGTGGAAAGTTCTGGAATCTGCGTGGATCCACAAATTTCTACCCACCCCCATTCCCCAAAGTCTTCCGAGAAAAATGGTACCTCACTTGCATGGGTGGATCAAGTACCTGCGATAGGCAAGGGCCCAAAACGTCTTGAGGAGACATCAACATTACCTATCACAAAACAACCTGGTGTTGCAAGGGGGGTCACCTAGGTTTTTGGACCAGGCCTCGGCAGCCACCTTGGGAAACCTACCAAACCCACACATTTCTGAAAAAAAGACACCTGGGGAGTCCAGCGAGGTATGGCTTGCGTGGACCCTCCAACGCATTCCTACCCAGAATCCCCTGCAAACCTCAAATTTAATTGGAAAAAAATCAAATTTTTCTCAAATTTCTGTGTGGGGAAGTTCTGGAATCTCCATGGATCCACAAATGTCCTACCATCCAGCGTTCCCCCAGGTCTCCCTATAAAAACGGTACCTCACTCGCATGGGTGGGTCAAGCACCCAAGAAACTCAAGGGCCCAAAACGTATTGAGGAGGCATCAAAATTACCATTCACAAAACAACCTGGTGTTGAAAGGGGGGGGGGGTCACCTGGGTTTTTGGCCCCGGGCTCGGCGGCCACCTTGGGAAACTACAAACCCACACATTTCTGAAGACTAGACACCCAGGGTATAGCAAACTTTGAGTGGTCCATGCAAGCCATACCTCACTGGACTCCCCCGGGTGTCTAGTTTTCAGAAATGTGTCGGTTTGGTAGGTTTCCCAGGATGGCCGCCGAGCCCGGGGCCAAAAACCCCGATGAGCCCCCTTGCAAAACCAGGTTGTTTTGTTGTCTCGTCAATATGTTTTGGGCCCTTGCCTGTCGCTGGTACTTGACCCACTCACATGAGTGAGGTACCATTTTTAATCGGGAGGCCTGGGAGTTCTCTGGGTGGTAGGACATTTTTGGATCTATGCAGATTTCAGAACTTTCTATCATAAAAATGTGAGAATTTTTATTTTTACAAAGTTTGAGGTTTGCAAGGGATTCTGGGCAACAGAACCTGGTGAGATCCAGACAAGTCACCCCATTCTGGATTCCTCTGGGTATCTAGCTTTCAAAAATGTATAGGTTTACTAGGTTTCTTAAGGTGCCGGCAGAGCTAGAATTGAAAATCTACAGCTAGGCACTTTGCAAAAAAGGGTCAGTTTTCACTGTGAAAATGTGGTGTGTCCACACTGCATTATGGGCTTTTTCCTGTCACGGGTAGTAAGCCTGCCCAAACAATTGAGGTACCATTTTTTTTTTTTTTTTTTTTAAGAAACCTTTATTTAGCACTGTGTACAAGACAAATACGGGCCTACAACCATCCGGCCGGCCTCGACACTTCTGAAGCTTGATAGCAAAGTATACGTCCACTCGGTGGCACGGCAGCACAAAAAACATACGACCTATGTTACAATAAATCCACGTGCACCGAGTGGCAGGAGACAGCAAGGTTAATTTTTAAAAATTTTTGTAAGGGGATACAGAAGCTAGAACGGATCAGTGTACAGAACAGACGATCATATGATAAATGGGTAACAGCCAACAGGAGAGTCAACTAACAGTGAACACATCTAAAATGGCGGCACTAAACTATAATACCAGGATATAGATACGCAGCGAAGTGTGCCTCCCAGCCGCTACCCTCCTAACAGCAGTCCCCCCACTGACCCTAGAAAAAGACGTAAGAAAAGGACGGAAAAAAGAAAAAGAAGGCCCATAGAAATAAAAAACGTGCCGAAGAAGACCCCCCACCCTACACGCATGCCGAGGCTATGGCCTACCCCCCCCCTAGCTACGTGTCTGTCGCCCCATAGGAACCCGAAATGTAGAATTAAGAAAAGAAGAAAGGAAAAAGGACCATAGAAAAAGAAGAGTGCACTACCCTATTACTCCCAGGAAAAGGAAAAGCGGGGAGGAGCCCACCCCACTGCCGAACTCCCGGACTCCCGCGCCGCCCCTACCTCCTGCGCCATGCACAGCACAGTATCAAAAGACCCACGCAAACCCGGTGGTCCCGAATCAACACCACCCAGCACTTCAGCACCCCACAAGTCCTCCCCCCGGCAGAAGAAGGAAACAGGGGGCGAAATCACAGCGACATGTAGCAAAAAACAGGTCATTAAAAACTACTCAGCCAATATAGCAAAACGTGTATCAGTCCAGGTCCCCGTCTGCCGATCCAACCAAAGCGACAACGAGCATGCCATCACCCCTGTCCGGACCGGCAGATGTGGTTCAGGCCCGTCCATTGCTGCGAGTCACCTTCAGCCAGGACAAAGAGACAAGATGGCCGCTCTCGAGGAAAGGGGACAATGAAGCCGTATCGTACCGCAGGGTTCCAAACGCAGCAGTAACATGCCACAGAAGCTCCAGCGATAGGTGCCTTCAGGGTAACATCTGGCAAGGGAAGTGAAAGGCTAGGTCTAAACAGGTAGTTCGTAGGCAGAGTCACAGCGTTCAAAGTGGAGGGTGTCCCTGCAACTGTATCCGTGTCGATGGGTTGACGCGTTACATTGTAGCCAGGAGGACTCCGCGCCACCGCCCCTCCGCTCTGCAACATTGTTTCACCTCCAGGAGAAAACATGGGCGGCGGGGGATCCTCCAGCCGGGAACGTCCCGTTGCAAACAGTGCCTCATCGATTCTCCGGGTCAGCGCCCAGCAAGTACTCTGCATTGCCACTTTTAACGCCACGAGGGTGGCCAATACAGCCCCACAGGTCGGGTCTCTCTGTACCAAGCATCGGTCCGCCCTATCCCGCTGCTCCTCCGATGCGGCAATCAGCTCCGGGGCACATGGGCGCGCAGACCCTGCGAGTCCAGGGTCAGCCAGCGTCTCAGCAAGAAGAACAGGCGCCATTGTCATCTCCACTGCAGGCACTTAGTGGCGGGACAAAAGTGACTATGTATACCGGAGATCCGAGGATGTAGACACCGGAAAAACTTCGTGCTCCACTCGGGAACTGCACAGGGCGAGAGCGCCCCACGGTTGCCGTGAGGACCGGCCGTTCGCCGCAGGAAGACACTTCAAAATGGAGTCCGCTCGCTTTTCTTCAGGGTGGCGGAGGAGAGCTAGTATTAGGGGGCTCCAACGTCGTCCACACCACTGCCAGCGCGAGGGGGAGTCCGACCCGGACGTAAGGGTCCGACTCCAGTCGCACAGCCAGCGTTGTCACCCCCGCGACCACCCGCAGTATTCCAGCTCAGCACCCCGTCCACATCCCTCGGCGTCCAGCGGCGGCCATCTACGCAGGGACCAGGGGGAGCGCCGGAGGTCGAAGCAAACACCGAGTCTGCTACCAAACCCGCCGACAAAGGTGTCAGGAGAACGCCAGTCACTTCAGTGCCGGTAATCCGCGGCGGTAGAGCGGCGCAGGTCAGGAGAATCGATCAGGATTAACAAAGGAAGCCAGACGGTCCACGGAGCCGGGAGCTCAAGCGTCCGTCCCGTCGGCCATCTTGGCTCCTCCCCCGAGGTACCATTTTTAATCGGCAATGCTGGGTGGGTGGAAGTTAGTGGATCTGCAGAGATTCCAGAACTTTCCATCACTGAAATATGAGGGAAAAGTGTTTTTTTTTTAATAAGGTTTGAGGTTTGCAAGGGATTGTGGGTAACAGAACCTAGTGAGAGCCACACATCTTGGATTCCCCTTGGTGTCTAGTTTTCAAAAATATACAGGTTTGCTATGTTTCCCTAGGTGCCGGCTGCGCTAGGACCCAAATTCCATAGGTAGGCACATTCCGAAACAAGCATTTGCAATGCAATAGGTCTCGCATTTACGTAAGTTTTAGCTATTGTCATTGTAAATGACATTTACTTTTATTTATGTTTTTGTTTTTAAAATATAAAAGGCATTGTCATTTACAATGCCAATCGCTTAAACTTGCGTAAATGCGAGACCAATTGCATTGCAAATGTTTGTTTATTATGTTGTCTGTCTTCAAAATTGAGACTTTTTTTCTTCTAGGTCTCAGACTTTTTCCTTTGTGCAATTAGGTAAATAACCTACAGTGTACCTGGTGCACTCTTTTTCTGGCATCACTTCTGGACACTCTACTTTCACATTGCTTTTAACAGGTTCTTCCAACAAGAACTGATGTTTGGCTCTACATGGGTCGTTTTTACTTTCATACAATATTCTCTTTTTAAAGCTCTTGCTTCCTTTTTTTATTTTTTCGTACTGCTACTCTTGAATGTGGGAGTGGAGATGCAAACGGATAAACACATTTGCCCAGGATTACAATATGTTGATCAAGGGATGAATTCTTCATTAGAAATCAGGTCTCCTAGCATCACATCTATCTGCCTTTTATGTTTGAAAACCTGCAAATTCAGAGTTCTAAGGCACACCTCATGGGTACATTTTTCAAGCGCCGGAAACCTGATATTAATAGTTTTATCTTGGCATAGAAGAGAACAGTTGCTTAACTGCTACACTGATCTATCTTTTACAATCGAATTTCTGTTTTATTAAGGTATAAAATTACATTCAGGCTGTCATAACGTGTAACTCGCAAAAGAAAAAAAACTCGTTTTCATTCCATTTTCCCAATCTTCTAATAACCTCCAGTGCTTCCTTTAAACTCACTGCCTACTATTTTTTCTTATTCGGAAACAGAGGTATTTCAAATGCCAGCACTACGGATGCAAAACCTGACTGTAGAGAGTCAAATATATCCCTAATTCAATGTCATCTTATCTGCTTCTCTCCTTTTGGTTTTCAGACTCTCCTTCTGTCTTGGGATGTTTGGGGGAACATCTCAGTTGCAGAGTTGCCAAGGGCTACTTCTGAAACTTAGCAAGAGAGGCAAGCACATACCTAACAAGCATTGCGGCACCGACGCTTTACTTTTAATTATACCATAAGTAAAGAAATAGAAAAAAAAAATCTATTTCTTCACTTTTGGTATAATTGCGGCACCCGCGCTTTACTTATAACATCAAAAGTAAAGCGCAGGTGCCGCGATTATACCAAAAGTATAGAAAACAAGTGGCACTGAAAGCGATCGCGTCGCGATCACTATTGTCAACAACTAGTGGTGTGCGCGCACCACAGAGGAGGGGGGAGGGAGAGCGACAGCAAGGCGAACGCGCACTCCTGCGCATGCTAGCCACTGTCGGGAATGGGCGTAGCAAAGGCGGGACAAGCGCCCGCCTTTGCCCAATCGCGTGCTTTTTTTTGTATATAAAAAAAAAAAAACACGCGAAAGCCAATGCCTGATGGCGAAAGCTGATCCCACGCACGAGCGTTTGGTCAGCTTTCTAAACCCCATACAAAAGGGCTCTCGCAGCGAGAGCAGCGCTACGCACTGCAACGCAGGCGTGAGCCCTAAAAACGTCAGTGCCTAGTGGGCTTTCTGCCGCCCTGGGGAGGGGGGGAAATCAGGGGCTATTGTCCCGATATGCCCCCAAGGGAGCAAAGACTGTGGCTATTCTTTTGGTGGGGTATGGGCAATAGAATGCCCATTCTGGCAGCCCACACCCCTATGTATAAAAAAGCCAGCATAACCGCTGGTGCCTAGTGGACTTTCTGCACCCCCAACCCCGGGGGCAGATCGGGGGCAGATCAGGGGCTACTGCCTCCATCTGCCTCCTGGGGGGGTAGAGAGACTGTGGCATCTTTTTTAGGGGGTGGGGCATTGGCATGCCTATTCTGGGCAGCCCCCACCCCGAACTCTGGAGAGAAAAAAATCTCTGGTGGCTAGTGGGCTATGTGCCCCCCAGGGAGAGCAGATAAGGGGCTATTGCCCTATCTACCTCCTGGGGGGGCAGAAAGACTAGCATTTTTTGGTAGGGGTGGGGGCTGCCCAGAATGCCTATTTAAAAAAAGAGAATCCCTGGCGCTTAAAGGGCTTTCTGCCACTCCCGCCCCGGGAAGGCAGATCTGGGGCTATTGCCCCCATCTGCCTCCTGGAGCGGCAGAAAGTCTTGTTTTCTTTGGGGGGTATAGTGGGGGCATTTGCATGCCCATTCTGGGCAGCCCCCACCCCCTGCCTATTAAAAACAAATCCCTGACATCTAGGGTGCTCTCAGCCCCCCGGGGGCAGAAAGACTGGGATTTTGTGGGTGGGGGGCATTGGCACGCCCTTCTTGGGCAGCCCCCACCCCAAATTTACATAGTAAAATAAATCCCTGGATTCAAGTGGGCTACTGAAATGTTGGAGGGGGGTTGGGGTGGGGGCGGGGGCATTGGCATATTGGGCAGCCCCCACTCCTAAATTAATCGTTAAAAAAAGGCGTCTAGTGGGCTTTCTGCCCCACAAGGGGGGGGGGAGGGGGAGAGCAGAAAGAATGGAATTGTGCAGGGGGGTGGGGGCATTGGCATGTCCATACTGGGCAGCCCCCACCCCTAATTTACATAGAAAAATAAATCCCTGGTTTCTAGTGGGCTTTCTCCCCCAACTGCCTCTCGGGGGGGGGCAGAAAGACTTAATTCACCAAATAATTATGGGGGGGGGGGGGGGGGGGAGAAATGGCCCTTGCCCAAGGGGCCACTCCCTCTTCCCTGGTGCCTAGTGGGTGAATCACTGCCTGGGGATCCAGTTGGGAGGAGTACAATTGGAAAGGGGAGATTCTCCCCTTTCCAATGATACCTCTCCAGTCTTTCTACGTGTTCGGGGGGGGCTGAGATAGCCCCCACAGCACGTAGAAAGTGAAACTGAAATGAGCCTCAAGGCTCATTTTATTTTCACTGAAATGACGTCAGTGCGATGTGTGCGCTGATCGTCATTTCAGGGAAACCATCTACACAGCCTTGGGAGCTGGGGAAGCTCTTCCTCAGCTCCCGAGCCTGTTGAGGATGGAAGGAAATCTCTCTGGTGCCCGCACCAGAGGGATTTCTAGTGCCATGTGATCGGACAGCTGGGGGTCATCCTACACACATGAGCACTGGTGCGTGAGACGGCCCCTGGCAGTCCGACGCACAGAAGGGGTTAAAACCATGATTCCTAACAACAAAACATGGTAAACAAATTAGTGAAGAACCTCAAAAATATCTGTCCATCAATCAATCTTTTTTCCCGTATTGGTCAGTGATTCATGAGCGCCACCTCTCTCATTGTGGCAGAAGCTAGAAAAATACCATTTATGCACAGGCTAGCATGCCTGTTTGATATCGGCTAGTAATTTGGCATGTTATGATTAACAATAAGCTAAAGTGGCCCAAGACTAGACTGGAATAACTAGTTAGACTAAATGCAATTACTAATATTAACTTTTAGAGGATGCATAAAAGTGTCAAAAAAATACCAAAAATTCTGCTACAAACAGTACGACTAAAAAGAGAAAACAGTCTATATTTAGGCCTGATGAGATTCAACATGTGTCAGACGAATGGCAACAAATATCACACATGGCAAAACAGGGAAGAAAGGGTCTTTAAAATCTCTGGATAAATGTGTTCAGAATAGACTGTAGGTACTATTCCTGAAACCACTGGTAAGTTTTTTGTAAAAAAAAGAAAATAGACCCGAGGTTGGAGCCTACCTCTCATAATAGGAGAGGTCAATGAAAGAGTATCAACTTTGCATGGAAAGCATAAATTACAAGATACCTCGCTGATATCTGTGCACCCTACAGAAGATCTTGGAAATAGCACAATCGGCAAATTTGTTCAAAGCCCCTACCATAGACCCAGAGTTTTTAACTGGCATGGCCAATACAAAATTGATGACTAGGAGGCACAAGAGTTTCTTGATAACAACAAACTACAAAATGGCGGTCTTCTAGCCAAGGAGTTTCCACCAAAAACCTGTGGATAGTATATTTAAAGATAATTTTATCAAACATCTGAACACATTTCACTGTATAAGGCCAAATGTTCCATTAAAAGGATTTCCCAAGGACCAGCATACACTGGACTATTTTGTCAGTCGATCCTCCTCACAATGCACAGATTGGAAATGTTTTGAGACTTTCCAATAGTAAATAGTCGAGCTCCTTCTCCAACAAGACTCAAAGGGCTGTGCAGCATTCTTTGTCAACTGAAAAAAAAATAATGGAAGGTTCCTATGTCTTGCCAGCAGATCATGTACATCAATACCTATTCTAGGATCTCCCTTAGAAAACAGTCTTAAAATACAGGATTCCAGTGATTTTTATACATAAGAGGCTATAATCCAGGGCACCTGCAGGTTTCCTTCAACATTTTTCTTACGAGCCAGAAGAAAAAAGTGCTACTTATAGTGTTCAGGTCATGTACATTACAAATGCAAAAAGAACACTTGATGGACAGAATGCAAAACAATGTCATGCATTCACCCCAGTACAGAGATATAGGCCTAAATCCATTGTTTTTTGCTCCCCATGCCATTCCTGTTTGAATCCAGCCATGTGCAAATCAGTCTTGACCCTGCACCCAATGGGAAAAGTCCAGCCCAAAATGCCAGGCCAGATCGTCCCTGGACTGGAAACAAGCATCCTAGGACCAGTTTTGGGGTTTCACACCTCATCAACCAGGATAGCTTGACTTGAGTGGCATGGAGAGCACGGGACCCACATCTGGGCATACCCGTCCCACTCAAAAAAAACAATTGATGGACAGAATGCAGAACAATGTCATACATTACAAACAAATCAAAATGGAGGTGATTCCCCTAAGAGACATACTCCAGTCTTCCGACTGGATGCGCAAGGTTGGAGCGAAAGACCAGCACCTTTGCTTTCTCTCTGCAACAGATGGCTGCTGCAGTTTGTATGGGCAACTTGTATTTTGGAAATTTCGGCTTTCTTCGCAGCCTGTCAACTGGACTAAAACAACGATTATCACATGGATGACATGATATACATGCCCCAAGACAAACAGTATTTACAGGTTTGGTTTTAGCTTGTAATATAATACTTGTATGACAGTGCATCAGCAGATAAAAGCAGGCATGATAGCACAATTACTATACAACCGAAATATGTCAAACAAAACACTCTTGCATTCATGCAACGGCCATGGGGTTAGAGAACTACCCATCCATAAAGAGGATAAACGTATTATGAGTAAGAAATATTATATTAATACAATTGGGACAAAGATTTCAAGAACGTTAGTAAAACAATAGGATTAGGGAAGTCATACAAACCTTATATGCCATGGGCACTAGCCGCCATTTAGTCACATGGCTCTACAAGGCTATCAGGGAGCATGTAGGGACCTCTCTAACATCCCTCAGAACGGCATGGAAGGATGCACTGTACGTCCACTGAATGACTCAGTATGGAACATGGCATTGGAAACCCCACAGAGGGTCTCTCACGATGCAAGATTTAAAATCATACAATACATTATACTCCATAGAGCATGCTTGACACAAACCAAACTCGAATGTTCCTAGAGGCACATCTCACATGCCCCAAATGTCCCTACAACGCTGCCAATTTGCAGGATATGCTCTGGTCATGTCCCACCCTAGTACACTACAGGCACACAATACAGGACTACATTGCCACGGTCACTGAACTCACTAACATGAACACGTGGGCAGCAACTGCCCTGGCATCTACAAAAGGCATAGAGATCACAAGGTACATGTACTATTTGCACACCTGGCTTGTTAGCCAAACTGACCCTCACACTACACTGGAGGCCGATCAGCCTCCCGCAGTCACACTACAGCTTAAGGCGCACCTCCGGTGGGGAGAAGCTGAGAGTGTTAACATGCAGCATGACGAGGCTCGGCAACTCAGTAAGAGACCAATATCGGCGGCTTGGGACACCGCATTCCCACACATGTTGCAAGCACTAATACACAAGGACGCCTCCACCCCCTTCCTTGAGGAGCAGACAGGCAGCGGGCCCAGAGAACTGAATGAAAGCTTTGGGCGGCACGGTCCTGTGCCTACCCTCTTACCCCGCTTGCAAATTGTTCCCGTACGATTACTACCACGGTTACTACCACGGTTCTTGCTCATACTGCTGGTTGGTTGCCGTCCCATTCCACTGTAGTTCACAGAGGTTTACATTCACATTAACAAAGCAACTTGGTTCCACTTCATCATGGACTCAATACGAATCACACAATACATATAGCCACTCTGTCCAAGCCTGGTCTCTCTGCTTTCCCACCTAGGCCCAGCGCCAACCGTATACTACTGTGTAGAACAAACACCGGAAACCGACCGAACGTACCCACCTCTTGAAAGTTGTTCTTGTTTGACCAATATGAATGTGTACCAATGTAGGGAAAAAAAATCAAGTGTTCAACAAAATTAAAAGAAACCATGGGATTAGGGAAAACAGCATAAGAAATTCATCAACAGACCGAATTACTCTCAATCATCAGCACCAACGTATACCACTGACAAAGCAGGTGGGGCATGTACCATGTAAGAAGTTAAAAAAGAAACATAAGAATGTTAATTCAATAAGAGAAGCTATATAATGGGGAGGTGTTCTCTTTAGGATGCAGTCAGTCATGCAGCAGGCTTTTGAACAATCTGTAACTGCCTCATGTAATAGGCTGATAGTTCAACAAATCGATATATAGGTTTAGAGGACATCTTATTAAGCTGGCGTGGCAGCTCCTGTGAAGTAAATTCAGGCACTAAAAGGAAGCGGTTACCACAGCATAAATTCTAGATTTAAAACTTAAATAGGCATGCATCAAATTTTCCATATGGCACACGACCTCTCTGACTGCTACTTCAGGAATCCCACCCGTTAAAGGTCTTTCATTCATGTTTGAAGTTATTTAAATTCGGCAAGCAGCTTTGTTAAGCACCTTCGTTATGAAACAGGGCTTATTTGGAAGAAAATAAAACCATATAAAAGTATAAGACAATTCCTACAGTATGAACAAGTACATCTGAAGTGAGAGAAGACTGAGAATGGGGAAGGAAAGAATAACAAGCATTTGCAATGCCATAGGTCTCGCATTTGTTGCAGTTGGAGCTACTGGCATTGTAAAAGGCAGTGTTTTGTATCAATGTTTTTGTTTGCAGTGGAGTGATTATTTAAAAATTACGCACTATACCATATTATAAGCTATTCTAGCAACCGTACAGTAAAGCTATGGCTATTTTAACGTAAAGGAGTGTGAATGGATGAATAAAAATACAAAAAACAGGATCTAAAAATTTACGATGGAATGTATAGCAGGGGACAGGGACTACCGATCACAACAAATGTACTTGAAGTGATTGGGGCATCATATGCAATAAAAAAAAAAAAAAAAAAAAAAAAAAAAAAAAAAAAAAAAAAACAAAACAAAACAAAAATCGGTAGTACGGGGTGTCAGCGACGCTTGTGCAAATGTTGTTCAGCTGGTGAAGTGGTCAGCTCTGTTTGCAGATGCAAAGTGGTGAAAGGTGAAGTATTCAGCTCTGTATGCAGGTACAAAGGGATGAATGGTGAAGTGGTCACTCTCTTCAGCGGTGAACATGCTCTTTACTGTTGCTCATGGGCATCAACAGACTCTGCCAGGTCTAAGGCATTCCAGAGACCTTATATGATGGCTGGGGTTTGTAAATGAACCTACATTAAACACCACTAAGAGATGAAGCGATTTCTGCAACATCACATGATTTTTCTCCAAAATGTGTTTTTTCAGTTTTACTTTTTGGATTCCTGGGATGCTCTGGCATAAGATTCCCGGTTCCACCATGATTCATTTGGTACAGTAAATAAACACAATAACCAAAAATACTCTCAAACTGCAGTTTAACGGAGACGTGGTTTTCTGAGTAACAAACGCCTGACCATGGTCCCAGTAGGGGCACGTGCCACCTAATCTAGAGACACTTCTCTCACAGGAGTTGTGCCAACTCACCTGCAGCCAAAGCTATGGGTCACGGGAAAATGGGATGGAGAGTAAGGGGGGTACAGGGAGAGAGAGAAAGGGGGCACAGGGAGAGTGAAATGGGGGCATGGAGAGAAATGGCGGACCGAGAGAGAACGGGGGAAGAGAGGCTGGAAGGGTGAAAACGAAAGGGAGAGAGGGCACTAGTGAGGGGGGTAGCGGAAGGGGAAGCAGGTGGACAGGGGATATACATTTTTAAAAAGGGGTCTTTGGCAGTAGGTGATGACTGCTGGCAAGGACCAACACCCGGAAAGGAGGTTTGACATCCGAGCCCCCACTATTATAATGTGAAACTATCATGCAACTACAATATCACAAAAAGGTGCTAGTTTTCCAAAGACACATGACCCGCCTGATGTACACACTACAAGATTCTTATAAGTCCCAAGAACAAAGCCAAATTCATCTGGCACATTGGAAAAAAAATCATACTTTTCAAATAGCCCTCCATATTAAATTTGCTCCATTTCTATGCTCGGTTAACAGATATAACTACTACCCAATCAATGGTATTCAATTGATCCACCTCGGAAGAATGAAGGCTGAGGCAGACTTGCCGGGAGTGTAACGTCTGCCCCTTACAAGTGTACGTCTCACTGAGCCCTTCTGCCGGTATTGTGTTGGACAGCTGGTTACAATTCGATCAGTTGAGCCCCTTATGTGTAGCCTTTAAACAGAAACACAGCAAAGCCCGCTTTTGTATTCGCCAGATAACTAGGAAAACCAGCTATACACGAGGCGCGAGCAGCAACCGGAGTCACAGAGGTAGAGAGACCAGCCTTGGCTCCGCCGGTTATGAATAACTTAATATCCACGTACCTACCAAACATGAATGTGTCCTTCTATAATGGATGTGGCATACATGTAAAGTGCTCCAATACCTACGGATTGAGTTTGCGCTAAATGGAAAAAAAAAAGAAAAAAAATACAAACACCTAACAGATCTGTTCCAGGTCAGGCAGCGGAGTCATAGTTCACCCGACCCTTGTGAAGACAGAGCAGCCGTCCCTGAAAATCAGCAGGGCAAGGGCGAGGATGTGGTCCGTCGGCTAAACTGCCGACTTTGGTGCTGGAAACCAGAGTTTGAGCCCCGAGGTCGCATCAACATCCTGTGATTCTAGGCAAATCACTTAATCTCCCCGTGCCTGAATGTGTAATGTAAATACGGTGCTCGTGTAAAGCGCTCCAATAAACTTTGGGTCGAGTTTGTGCTATATATATATATGCAAAAGAAAACAAGTTTAAAGGCAAGTAACAGTACAAGTACATGTCGCCAGCTAGTCGCATGCACTCATAACCACACCTACAGGCGACGCAACAGCACAGTGAACCCATCCGCCCAACACCGGACATTTTGCAACTTGCTTTTATATGGTGTACGCATAATTATACATTTGCCACACTTGCCTCATACCATGATCTCTTGCATATTTTTCCTTTTCTCGCATAATTTAGCCAACCCTGCCAGTTATACTATAATAAAGTAAACAAACTAAACAGTTCACAGAACTTACCCCAGTAAAACAAGCGTCTTCAAATAGGTCGTGTCTCCAATGAATGTCGCTGATTCGCCTTCTTTGAAAATGTTCAGTGCTGCACGTTTAAATAGAGCATTGGATGCACGAAAGATATCACTAATAGCACTAAGTAAACAAAGTAATTGCTAAAAATGTCCTAAAACATGCCGCCCGAATTATCGCTTGCCATGCAGCTTTTATGACTAATGAAGGCGTGGCTTTGGCGCCAGTAACACGCCTGCACCCGATCACAACACAGAAAGTGAGAATTATCACAGCATGAGACCCCACAGTAATCATTAGCACAGCATGTCGACAGGCGCCCCAGGCTGCTGGAGCACTCAACTATAATTAATGCGCAGCACGTCTTCCGGAGACGAGCACTCAACTGGAATTAACGCGCACAAGCTGTTCCACTGTGAAGCGCGTTCACAGACCAGAATCGGCTCGTGCCCAGACCAGAATCGGCGCAGCACGTCTTCCGGAGACGAGCACTCAACTGGAATTAACGCGCACAAGCTGTTCCACTGTGAAGCGCGTTCACAGACCAGAATCGGCTCGTGCCCAGGTCTGTCTCCCTTGGGAGTAAACACGGCAACAATAGTCTTGTTGCCGGCAGCGCTTCGCGCTGCAACGCCAGCGAGACCTAAAAACGGCAACCATACGGACAAGAGCAAAATTAAATCAAGGGATCTGTGTTGGATGGAAATAAAGAGCATGTTTGTGTTGCCTTGGTAACGTTCCTGCAGAATCTGGCACATCATGGCAGAAGATTCTTTCAGACACTGAAAAGGCCTTGCTGTGCTCCTAGTCCTTAACTAAATTTCCTTCAATTGATTTTTTGTATTCATATATTAGTGGATTTGTTGTTGGCTTCCTCCTTCCATGTTCTTGTGGTGCACATACGATAAAATCAATTCTCCCCATATTTGGTTTCTTTGGATGACAGCTTACTTTGTGCTTCCAGGGTGACTGCACAATGGTCACGAGTCTTCAGCCAGAAGTTCACCACTGTTGTATTCATGTTTTACTTCATCTCGAGTTTCTTTCCATTTTCATTTTTTTCCAGAAACTCGTTTTCATTTATTGAATTTGTACATTTACTTACGCCAAAGGATGGGCCATACTTAAACATGTCGCAGGAGTTTAGTCGTATGAATTACTCTCCACCCAGAGCACAGTGGCAACTCTATTTGGGCACTCCTATAGATGGCAGTAAATGGAGGTACTGCTGTGAGGTCACCCAAAAAGTGTCATTAAACGGCAGACACAGGTTGATCCATTTCAAGTTTCTTAACAGGGTATTTTACGCTCCGGAACGACTCCACAGGTATGGGTTGAGAGACTCGGACTGCTGAGTGCACTGCGGTACAGGTGGTGCAGATTTTTTTCATGTGGCATGATCTTGCCCCAGATCAAATATTTCAGGAACTGGGGGCAATAGTAGGAACTCCACTCTCCCCTGACCCCAAGATACCTCTATTGGGATATACAAAGCGCCTGAACAAAGATGTTGGGAAACTCATTGGTTTGGGTTTGCTCCTAGCAAAGCGTCGGATAGCGATGCGCTGGGCACACGGCCCTCCTCCCTCAAAGTCTGCAAGGGAAAAATACATGATAGTCTGTAATGCACAGTCTGAAATATATAGCGAGCTAATGCCCCCACAGAGCAGCCCTAAAAGTTTCTGGGGCCTGTATGAACAATATCTCTTGTCAAGAGATGTGGGCGAGACTAACGATGATTAGAGTTATCGTGCCTAATTATATTACTCATGGAAGGGCGAGATAAAGTGGGCCATTTGGATGTACAATGCTAATTCAGTTTATTTCATATTTGTGATGTAGATCTGTCTGTTAGGTTGTACTGCTTGACACGTGGCTGTCATTTCTGTTCTACATCTAAACTGTAGATAATGATGTTACGCTTTTTTGCTGATCATTTATTTACTCTCTCTGCTGTAATCTTAAATAATACAGAATCATGTGCACTGCTGTGAACTGTTAAATAAAAATCAATAAATACAAAAATTTAAAAAAAATAAAAAGGATGGGCCATACTTCTAAAATAATTCAACATGCAGGAAGTTTAAAAATAAGAACCAAGATACAAAAGAAAAGGAAACTATTAACTAAATGGATCCATGTTTCAGAGAAAAGGTGCGGGGAAAAACACAGACATTTACAATGTATATATAAAGGTAGGGAGGAGGACAATGCATACACTTAGACAATACAGAAAAAATAAAATTGGAGTTTGGCTGGGAATGTCAGCTGACAGAGGGTTGCAAGCAATGAGAAAGGGTAATTAGCAGGTAGGTGCTTCAATAGAGGGCAGAAATAGTTTAACAAAGATTAAGGGGACCACAGGACGTGGGCAGGAAGACCAAGAATATGGGTAGGGATCACAAAAACACAAAGGGAGGAATGAGAGTTTGTATTACCTTAAATATAAAAAAGCAATGAACTTTGCCAATGCTGCAGTGCTGGTTAACTACATATTCAGAAAAGAGAGAAAACCTATGCACAGAAGGTGGGAAAAGAAACAAATGTAACCCCAAGGTAGTTGAGAAGAATAAAGAGAGGCAGGCTAACTTCAGCTTCTACACAATGGCCAGGTACATAAACCTTGACAACAGCCAGGTAAATGAACCTTGTTCCTCTTTGAATACTCCCCTACTCACGGCTTTCCTGCCAAAGTCTTCAGCTCAGCCCACACCCACCATCTATTATCTGGCAAGATGGTATAATCTACTGTTCTGCTCCAATATGTGTGGAACGATAGTTCTCCATTTCTAATAGCATCCAATTTCATTGGCAAGATTTTGTTGATGAGGAAACTGCAAATTGATTATATATATCAGAGTAGCAGTAGACACTTTATAGTTAGAATTCCCAGACAAAGGAATTCCTCTGAAATTTGCTTAATAATAACTTTGTCACTGTTTGATGAATTTCCACAAAACTTTGCAGCCCTAATCCTTTTTCTAAATTGACTGAGGATGCAAAGATGTGTGGCGATTAGGTAAGGGGGTGCAAACAAAAAAGGAGGGGTCCCAAAACATTTTTTCACCAATGCATTTTCAATAAACTTTTTACACAGATGTGGCGACAAAATAGCTAAATGGATTTACATTAAATTTGACAGGAACTTAGATTATGGTATGGAAAGGGTCCTTTTTGTTATCAGATCTAACTTGGTTCAGTGGTTTTTAAGTTATAAAGGACAAAAACGTGGTGAACTATTGGGCTGCGGTTTACTGTTGTACATTCTTGGTATACCGCAGTACATGGTGATGATGAAACAATATTGTTGGTTAATCAAAGCAATTGCAAAATCAAAAGGCAACCATATTATTTAGACCACACTTCCTATTTGTTCTGTGTTTTTACGTGAAATACAGATTACTACTGTTTTTGTAATGCATAGGAAGAAATGAGGCAGGGTAGGAAAGTCTGCAGAGTTACGGAAAAGTATTTTTATTGATTTATATATATTTTATTTAAAGTTCACATTGTACCTCTGTACTTTTGTGGCATTAGCAAGAAAGTACTGAGATACCTACTAATTTTTTTTTTTAAGTATATATGGCAAACACTCTACTTCACTCCACGACACTCCATCCTAAGATATGATGGCACACCATGCCGCTAAGACACCACGCCACCCACTCAACATCAATCCATTCTACGACACTCTACTCTATGCTGCATCACTCGACATGCCACTCCACAGTATGACATGCCACTCCACAGTATGACATGCCACTCCACGCCATGCCAATGTATGATATGCTAAGCCATTCCACGACACCACCACAACAGACAACTCCACTCTATGCCACTCCACTGTAAGTCAATCTTTGACACCACTCCACTCTATGCCTCTCCACTCTACAACGCGCAACTCCCCTTTCGGACATGCCACTCCACTCGGTGACAAGCCATTCCACAACACTAACACGCCAATCCACGTCACTCTAAAACATGCAATTATGCCATGCCACTCCACAACACTCTATACCACTCTATACCACTCTATGCCCCTTCCCTCTATTCCACTCCATGACATGCCTCTCCACTGTATGACACGCTACTCTATGCCCCTCCACTCTACAACATGCCCCTCTGCTCTATGACACTACTCCACTTTACTCTACGAGGCACACTCTTCCCATAAATGCTATTATTTCAGATGGCATGAGTGTTGTTATAAATGCAATAACTTAAAAGGAGATAAGTGATGAACTGTAAGAGTATAAGCAGTGTATAGGGAAGGCGTGAGTTATAGTTCATGTAGTCTGGCCTGCGAGGTGGCAGCACTCTGTACGAAGAAATGCCAGTTATAGTAAGATGTGGGCGGTGCCAAAATTATAACTATAAGTTTTACATTTGCGCATTCAATTGTTTGTATTTTTATTTAACTAGAGAAACAACTAATCAGTAAAGGCACTACATAAATACACATGAATTTGAGATACAAACACGTCCATAATGGTGTGCACTTCGATTCTTTTTTTGAAGAAAAGCCAATCAGTAAAAATACTTTGAAATAATGATAAATACATCTGAAGTACCATCAAGTCAAAAACTCCTTTATTCAGGTGCAAAAGCAGCCATGAAAGTGCATATATCCAATGAAAGTTAAAGCATCATACAAAATAACAATGAATATAAAATCATAAAAATACAAAAAACAGGAGGTTAAAAATTCATGTACAGCATTCAAATCAAGAATGTGGTTAACATTTCAGTCATAGTGCTACGTGACCAGGCGGGCTAGTCTCAGAGAAGATCCTGAATAAAAATAGCATTTAGCATCTGCCAATTGTTGGAGGAAGTGCATGGTTGGTCTACACTGCCTAGAATTATGTGACTTAAGTGGGATTAATAATTGTTTTGTGCATTTTTTTAAAATAACATTTGCAAAAGAAAAATAATTGTAGCATTGTTTGGGAAGATCTTCCATCGTAGAGACATGGCCATGCACTAACATTTGTCTGATAGCCCAGGGGAAGGTAAAGTGAATAGATAACCGTATTAGCCCTAAAGTGGAATAATGGAGATCTTTTCCAATGGCCATGTGTGTTAAACAAATATTGTCCTGAAGCCCTTACAGTGCTCAAATATAATTAAAATGAAATTGAGGGGTTTTGCGTTCTGTTGTAAGCCTTTGAGCGCAAGCGAGGTTTAGCAACAGCGCTTTCACAATCTACAGCCCTATCCTCCTTCTAGAACAGGGCTCAGCAAAGATATGAGACAGCCCTATCGCCTGAAAGTTTTTTCCACACATGCTAACCATGGGATATTAATAAGACCCCTGTCACATGCTAGACAATCTTTAAAAAACAATTTTATTCAGAGCTGCCTACTTGGTTTGCCATTTAGACAACCACAAACGTGGAGGCCTAGCTCTAATATAATCATCTATATAACCTAATAGCATATAAAATGTGAGGTAGATAGGGAGGGGGGGGGGGGCTGATGAGATCTTTCTACAGAATCAGTTTTTCTCTACCTGAATAGCTGTGCAAACAGTAATGCCTCAGATCTCAGCTCTGTACATTGCCACGGGCACACACTTTTTTAAACCTGCAAATGTGAGGAAAGTGCCCCCCCCCATGAGATTGCAGAAGATTAAAAGAGAGCAAACTGCACAAGATAGCTTTAGCGTTCAGTGTGTAATGTTAGGTACCCAAGAACTAGAGGAGTCAAAAGCGATCTAAAATTCTGAAAAAGTGTTAGTTTTATCTATTTGTTTGCTACCGACTGTAAGGTTAGAAACTCAAATTCGTTTTGAGCCTCAAGCCATAATGCACGATTTAAAAAACAAATCGTAGTAGATCTAAGACGGCCATAAATTGGGTGAAAAATCACTAGTAAACACAAGGCTTTAGGAGTACGGCCCATCAACACTGTCATCTGGCTAGTGGTCGGGTCACATACACCATTGACCTTGGGGACATCAGGGGTAATTGTGGATAAATAGGGGCTTGGCTTACTAATATAAAGTATGAAAAGTAAAGATGCCAAGAAGCAACCCTGCCTTACACCTCAGGAGATTTCAATCTTACTAGAGAGTTTACTATTTGCCCCGTATCTTATTCTAGCTTACATATTATCATGTAGGGCTGCTATAAAGTACACGAGCACCTCATCCAGTCTTGTGGTCAGAAGGAGCCTCCACAGCTTAGAGCAAGATACACTGCAGTATTTAGCGATTCTGTACTTGCCATTCAGACATTTCTCAATTGTTCTCACAGGCTTCCTAAAGCCATGTTGGCAACTATGGCTTTTTCTATGCCCCAGTCCTTAATTCCATTATAAACTATTTCTATTATTTTTACAGGGGTGTCAATAAGTGAGATTGAGCAGTAATATCTACAGTCAAATCGATTACCTTTTTTAAATATCAGTACAATATCCAATGAGGACCATAAACTCGGTGGAGAGGATAGTTCAAGGTTTTTAAAAACATTGGTATGCCTATCTGTTGATTATTGAGCCTTCTCTGTATAAATGAGCATTTCACGTATTAACAAACCTATGTCGCCATGCCCTTTCCTTCTAAGGGAGAAAAGCATTGCCATAAATGTTAGTTAAGCATCACCACATCCAACATGTAAAAAGTACAAGTAGCGTAATAAGTCCAAATTCCCAACAGATTAAAAATTCCATCTGCCACAAACACATATTCATCCCTTTAGACAGGAGTGAAACACTCATATCTGCCTGCGTGTAAAACATATGTAGGTGGCTTACATGTTCACTGTAGTTCTTGGGGTTGCTGGTGATGTGGTGCTGGCAAGTTGGTACGTGTTCTACATGTGAATAGTAAAGCTTTACTTAGTGTGTCTCTGGCAGTGCTGTGGGGTGTTACAATATCACCCCAGCTGCTTTATCTTTTGGGATTGCTAGCAGGTGTGGCGAACATACCTGTGTTTCTTGTGGTCACTAGCTGTTAAGTTCGCATACGTAGTACACATGCCTGTTTTTACAGAGCTGTCAGAGAGTAGTACAAGTGCCCATTATCCCATTCTAATATCGAAGGTCCGATTGGAATGTTCAGTATTTTGCAGGCTGCACAATGTCCACCTGTTCCAGTAATTCTTGGGGTCGCAACTGTGTACATATTGAACAGGTAACTCAAATGCCCACTACACAGCACCTATGGAGGGTACAGAGCAGGATATAAACAATGAAACTGTACTGTAATTCTCCGGGGCTCTGGGTATACATATAGTAGAGAGGGTGTTTTATTTCCCCCGTCCCTAAAATAGTGACAGGCTCTTACAAGAACCTCCAGCTTTTATATTGTTAAAACGTCATTGTGCAGAGGTAAACGAACCCCATGGATCTGCAATCGTCAGCCTCTTGCTACTTAATACTGGAAAGTTAGGAAATGTGTTTTTGAGAGTCTCTTGCCATGTAATATGGAGAGATTAAATTATCTTTGGCACCTGCACACCCCATAAACTTCCCTGGACGTAAATCAACGTCTCCACACCTACATCAATCTGGCAGTCAGCTAAACATGTGGCTCTGCAAAAACTATACCAACCCCAAACGTTAGTTTTCAACACCTTTACAACTGTGCTTCGTATATCTGACCCATGATCGCTGCTTTCTGCCAGCCGCAATACCCTCCCTTTGTAAACCACTCCGTAATCACTCCAAGTTTGGATCTTTCAAAAGTCCTAAGACCACTGCAAAACATCCCCTTCATCCCTCCATTGAAGTCTGACCCGAAGCCAAACACCTCAGGCTCGGGGACCATCCCTGCTGATAGCCGTGCCCACCTCAATTCCTCAGCCTGGGTCCATCCCCGGACTATTAACATGGTCATTGGTAACATGGTAAATAAATCATAGATTCACATTATGTCAGAAGAAGCATACATTTTTGGGAAAAACGGCAGTAATGGCATCAAATACCAACACAGACAAAAAAATGTATCAACACAAAACCAACATGACAGCCCCATTACACAACAGATCAAAACGCATAACAAATTATCACATCTAAATTTGTAGATTGCTAAAAGGGGTCCGTCCTTCAACACGGAAAAATCAGGGTTTCTTTACGCGGTCCTGCGCCACTAAAACTCATCGACAAAAGGCCTCCTAAAAAATTGCTTTGTTTGATGATGTCCGCGGGGATTTTAATCTGTAGTGTAACATAATTCACCAGATAGCTCCTTTAAAACTTGGGGTAACCAAGTGCTTGTTACAAAATTGCACAACACAAACCTACCCGAGTACAACTCAGCATCACAACACAAAGAAGCACCATCTCAAATATAACTCTGCAATATAACATACTGCAAGAACGTAACACCGCAGCAACAAACATACACAGGAATGATGTCTGGTCTAAGAAAAGTCATAGGAATTACTGAAATAGTATGCCACCACGTCTCAAAGTCATCTGTGCATTCCACAGACTAAACTTCTCCTGGGTGTGCTGATGTTGCAGCCCAGCTGCATATGGTTCGAATGCATCCGCAATCAGGACAAACCATAGGACACGCTTAGATAGATACTAATGTGGCTGTCATTAATCCTCCTAAATCAATCCCGCTCGTTTCTAAGAAGCCACGCAACCAAAACACAGAGATCTGCCAACTATCACTACAATTTGATACTCTAAAGAAGGCTTGCCTCATGGATCACTGTAATAAATCCATCCCTGCGGGTTCTCATCACTCTCTCCATCCGGACAAATCAAAGCATTATAAACTCTTATTACACAAAATGTCTGCATCCTGTTTGACTCGTGCAGTCCATCCCCGAGGGCTGCGGTCCTTTTACTCACCAAGCCCTTCAACATTGTCTTATGCAGACTATCTTATAGAGATAATAGTAAACTATCTTGATTCAAGATTCTTGAATGGAGTATAAAATCACAGGACATGTGTTGGTGGTGTAGGCTGTCACCCAAGAATTCTATAAAATACCTGAAAAGCAACTCCCAGCAACCACTTTATCTACACGCAATAAACTCTCTCTTGTTTTCACCATTGCACTAGTAAACGCTGAAAGCCAAGAAAGTATAAGAGCATCAATGTGATCTCCGACGCAGGACACCAAAACACTTTCTACATGGACTTCAATACAACAGTAGTCGAACCAAGAACTTCCTCACAATGTAGCTACACCTGTCCTATAAGGTGCGTCGGCGACTCGTCAGGTGTATGAAGAGTTTTACAAATTCAATTAAAAGCAACAGCATGTCACCACAACACAACCAATACACAGAAAAATAGCACACCAAAGTAACAACAAAGTCTATCCGCCACCTTTTCACCAATAAAAAGCAATTGTAATTGCATTTGTATAGCGCTTACTACCCCTAACGAGGCGTCAAAGAGCTTTTTCAACGAGTACCACACTATTCCTGAACCCCAAAAAAGTTCACATTTACTGTTCTAACCCCATTACACCATGCACGGTGTAGACATTTTGACATGAAAACGTCCACTGGGGGGTTTCATATATGAATCGCTGACTGCATTTTGTGTACTGTGCACCCAAGGCCCCCGGACCCTTCTCGGAGGTCAGATTGTTCAAAGAGCCCTCTGGCTATATAAGCATCGTAAGCAACCTGGAGATCCACATGCATATCAACCACAGTCTATTGCTATACATTAAGTTGCCTCTATATATATATTACAGTCACTCAGCTGCCATGCCTGTCATCAACCGAGGTCGTCCCCAGTCTCTGAAGTACTTCATTGATTATCTCAGAATGCTCTACAGTGCTACCATTCAGCCGCAATGTGTTATTGTTCAAAACACTGTTGAGAACAAACGCAAAGGACACGATAAATATGTCCTGTGCTTTTGTTTTTGGGGTGGGGGAAGGGGAGTCTCACGTTGTAAACTGTTAACAAGTTGCAACAAGTGCTGCACTGACATGTATTTCTTAGTAGTCTTCCACTACATATGTATAATACAGGTTGGAGTCGCACATGGCCTTCGTCTGTACCTATTGGGGTCTCTGCGTGCACAGTTTTGGCAGGTTGTTACATGTCCCGGTGTATGAGGGGCGATTCTGGCTTTACAATACTGTCAGGTGTGACACACGTGGTCCTGCTAGCAGTCTGTGTGTATATGCATACCGGTGCACGTGCTTTGTACCTGTATTGCTTGGGGTCATTGGGGGACTTGACGATGTCTACGTTGTCGGGCCCTTCTCCCCCGGGGCCATGCCCCGGCCCCCCAACGCAGGCCTCAAGGCAGGGGCAGCAGCCGACAGTCTTCGGCATGTTCCTGCCGGGCATGACGGTTGAGGAGGCGGTGACGTGTCGGTGACGCACTTGGCTGTAGAAGAAGCGTGCGGCACTACGCAGCATACACTGTTATACTGCTCTTCTACAAACGGTGGACTCTGCTGCCACCGCTGCCAAGTGCTCTCCAGGCAGAGAGGTAGACGGGAAAGGAACAACTACTTTCGCCGGGCCACGCAGGCGCACTGGCGCAACCAATGCACAGCCACCATTCAGTTAGCGAAAACATCCCGGACAAAACCACCTATAGGGGACTGGTGCTGATTCACGTGGCCATAAGCAGCAGCCATTGACAGCTGTAAAGGATAGACCGTAAGTTGTAGTTATTGAGTACCGGCGGGGAGCCATGTTGGGTGTAGGAAACCAGCCTATAGCTGTACTCTCAAACCTTTCTAAAGAAATCATCAGTCCACGGGATCCTGGTCCAGCTTAGCTGCCGCATTTCAGCGACCTTCATTAAGCTGGTTGACATTTTATTTGTAGTGTCTGTCAAAGCTTGAAATTAATAATCGATTTAAACCCAAAAAAAAGGGCATCAGGGCTATCTGATTTAAAAACAAGCAATGGAAAAGCCAATTGGTTTCTCCTATGTGACATCTATCTGGCTTTGTCAATGTTTTTTTACACGTTGGTCAAAATGGCTTAAAGTAGAAAAAAAAGCCCTATAAGCAAGAAGTAATTTGGCCTTCTGCAATGTAAGGAGTGCTCCTCTAAAAGCGCCCCAATACCTTCGGATCGAGTCGGCGCTATATAAGAGAGTAATAATAAAAAAAAACATAAAAAGAGCACGGGCAGTGGCGGGAGGATAAGCAACTTGAGGGGTGGGGAGAGCATACTAGTTGCTGGAACCTACGCACGTAAATGTGAACCATTGTATGATGGATGGCGAGTGTTGATTGAATGAAACGTCTCAATACATTTTGTATTGCTTGGCCTATAAATAAGAAGTAATTCGTCCCTCTGTAATTTAACCAGTGCTCCTGTAAAAGTGCTCCAATACTTTTGGGCCGTTGTCTATATATTGGAACTGTTCCTTTTGCAATCCTATGCCTGTACTGAGCACTCTGTTCTTTTTGCATGAGACAATTTCTGTGGTATATAATATTTGATACAAAACCATCTCCTGTGAGGAAGCATTAACTGCACAAACACATTTATCAATGCAGAGTGAATGACCCAGTCACGCAAGGAGGTCTAAAGTAGGTGCAGGGAAGCCAGGCCCATGCCAGATTTTCAGCATACACGTCTATTAAGGAAATGCATTCCCATTATATTATTTATATGTCCATTTATTTTGTGTGGATACCCTGAAATCGTGAATGGATCTCACTCTCTTAGGCCTACGTTGGACACCCCCCTGGTAGGCTTTTCGCTAAGCAGCCTGGGATACTGCTGTATGCAAATCTTACCCCCTTCCTGCAAGACCTGGAGAAGTTTTTGTAAGCGGTAATGAAGTCAATAAGCAAGCACCACGTCTTTGATTAATTCTTTGTAAGGTGGTTTATTCTGTAATGAATGAAAAAAATAGATTTTCTCAGAAATCTTTTTTTTTTTTTTTTTAAAGTGTTTTGTAGCGCAGACTCTACCTGACGGCATTGGAGCACATTTTACGAGCACCAGCCACATTATACAGGGTCACCATTTGTAGTTCATAGGGATGGGCGATATTAAGTGATTTGCCCAGAATCACAGGATGTTGAGCAGATGGCGAGATTCGAAGCTGGTTCCCCAGTCAGCAGCTCTGGCTGTTACCCCACATATTTCCCTTGTTTAGAGAGGTTTGTGCACAGGTTGCATAGGTGACTGCTGATAGAAGAGTCTTCAGCCTCTGCCTACAACACAAGAAAGTGTGAGGGCTTCTGATTCTGGTACAAAAAGGGTAGTTGTGCACTCGCCAACAACAGCGGATTCTGGGTGAGTGCTTTATGTAATGAGCGCTCCTCATTGAAGTGCAGATACAACATCAATCGGATGCTTCTAAGCACTGCATCAGCGGTTACTCGTATTACACAGGGAGTTTGAGTTTCTCCCAGGGAGAAAAAGGCCTTCCTGTGCTGAGATTTAATTGTAACAGATGCACCATGCGACTATAGTCTTTTAGCCACAAGCAGTTTGAAAGCCCATTGCGCAGCAAGACAGCCCCAGAATTTCAGCTTTTACCGGCCCCAGGTGGCTGGGGGAACAGCGGGGTGCTGGCTCAAAACAAGGGCAGAGAATGACAGGGGGCAGGCGGGGAGAGCGCTCCTTGTTGACGTGCCAATGCAAACATTCATAGGATGCTTCTAAGCACTACATTAGCAGGGATTCTGACATTGAAATGGGAGGGGGTGGGGTGTAGTTTTAAAATGCGATGTGTCGCATCTGCGCATACAAAACACGCTGAGACCGGTGAGTGTTCAGTCGTGCTCACAGGCACGTCTTGTACCCTGCCCATGCAGTCGCGTATTGCCGTCCCCCACTCCCTGACCGGAAGTGGTGTCCGGTTGCTGTTCCCTCTGGCTACTGGGTGTAGGGTCCTAGTGCCCTTTGCCCAGGTAACGACATCTCCCTCTTTGTGGAAAGAAAAAAAAGAAAAGAAAACGTGAGAAAGAGAGAACAAGAAAAAGATAGAAAAGAGAGAGAGAGAGCAAGAGAGAGAGTTCACCATTACATTTCTTCAATCAGTCTCTTTGGCCTTCTGCTCACTCACCTTGGGTATGACCCTTCTGTCTCTTCGTATGGCACCTCTTGTTGTCTCTCGCTATTGTGTGCCATTCTTCCCATGTTGTCCAGGACTTTGTCATGAGTTGTGTTTTTCTTGGATGCTGTACCCCCTCCGTCTTCATCCGATGTCTTGAGCCCCTTGAAGTGTGAGCTATTTCTGGTGATTCGGTAGGGGCCCGATGCCGCTGTTATCATAGGCCATTTGACTTTTATTATTGTCAGCGGTTCATCTGAGAAACGACTGTCCGATTTTATTGATTGTCGTTGGCGCACCAGAACTGACTCTCCTTGCCTCAGTTGTGATGATGTTGCATGTCTCCTGGCGTCTGCATAAAGTTTTTTTTTTTTTTGCTTTTTGATCTCTTGTTGCAATGCTATTGTGTTCTGGTGGCACTTTTGCCTCTAGCTGGGGCAATCTTGTTCTGCTTGTCCTTCCTAGTTCCAGTTCTGCTGGGCATCGTCCCGTGCAGCTGTGAGGGGTGTTGCGGTAGTCTCTTAGTATTTGAAAGTGTGCCTGGCCTACAGAGCTCTCTGCCAGTTTTGATCTTTGGATTGCTTTCTTGATATTTACCATTAACCTTTCTACCATGCCGTTTGCTTGTGGCCATAGGGACGTTATCTTCCTGTGGTGAATGCCCAGGTAGTAGACCATGAATTTGCGAAACTCCTCTCCTGAGAAAGGAGGCCCATTGTCTGTCTTCATTGTTTGTGGGGAGCCCCAGGCTACGAAGATGTCATCCAGTATCGGCAACGTTGCAGTGGCTGATGTTGACGAGACGTGTCGTACTATGGGAAATCTGGGGTACTCATCAATGACCACTAGCAAGTAGTTGCCAGTGTCCAATGGCCCATAGAAATCAGCTGTCAGTGTGATCCACACTGCCATTGGAAGCTCCGACATCTTTAACTGTTCTGGCTTTGCAGGCCGTCCCGTTATTTGACATAGGTGACAGTTTAAGATGGTGTTTTCCACCAGTTGATCCAAACCTGGGAACCATACTCTTTCCCGTAGCATCTTTTTTGTTGCTAATATGCCTCTGTGGGACTCATGTGCCAGGTTTACAGTCTGCCGCTGCAGTGCTATTGGCATTACTATCCTTGTTCCTCTTAGTATGATTCCTCTTTCCGTTTCTGAAAGTTCCTCTTGTATGTTTTTGAATGCCAGCATTTATTCCCTGCGTACTCATTCTCCCATGGGGCTGCTCTTGTTTACGTGTCTCCATCTTTGCTGTCGTGTTGTTGATTTGACAGCTTGCATTGTGGCATCCCATTATTGTTTCTCGTTCCAGCTCTTCAATTCTTATTGTGGCAGAAGTGTTTTGCCTTAACACAAAGTTTAGGTACTCTTCTGCCACGGATGTGTTTTCAGGTGCCTGCGGTAGGGGATGTCATGATATGTAGTCAGCTGAGTTGTGTTAATTTCCCGGCTTGTGCACGATCTTGAAGTCATACGTCATCAATCTAATTCCCCACCATAGCGTGGCGCTATCTTTGCATTCAGGTTGCCATATATTGTCACTAGAGCTTGGTGGTCAGTTACAATGGTGAAGGGTTTTCCATAGATGAACATGTGATAGTGTTCACACGCCCATACTACTGCTAGACTTCCCTTCTCTGGTTGCCTTTTCAACGTCCAATAAGCTCTTGCTCGCATATGCAACAATTTGCCTTGGCAAATCTCTTCCAGGCATGTGTTGTGCCAAGATTGCTCCTTGCCCTACCGGGCTGGCATCAACAGTGAGCTCAGTGCATAAGGATGGGTTGAAATAGACAAGATGATCTACAGCCATTACTGCGTGTCTGATGCCCTACCACATTCATGTGTCCAGAGAAATTTTGGACCCTGATTTGTTAGGTCCCGAAGCGGTGTGCTCACTCTGGCAAAGACCTTTATGTATCGAGCACAGTAGCTTGCTAACCCAAGAAATGACCTCACTTCTGCTACTTCTATTGGAGGGTTTGCTTTTTCCAGTGTTTCTACTTTGCTGGGATCCGGCCTCTTACCTTTTTTTGAAAAGATGTGTCCAAAGAATGCTAGTTTCTCTTTTCCCTAGTTCAACTTGTCTTCATTTACGGTCAGGCCTGCTTGTTCCAATTGGTTGCAGATCACACGTAGGGCCTCGTCGTGCTCCTCATCCGAGCGACCGAAGACCAGGATGTCGTCACTGTAGTTCAGACTGTTCTTTACCGGCCTGATCACTTGTCTTATGATCTCTTGAAATATCTCTGCTGCTGATGAAATTCCAAAACTGATACGTTTGTAGCAAAAAAGACCCATGTGGGTGACCCCCTGTGCCCCCATGGCTGGTCGCTCCTCACCTCCTGCTGCTGCCTGCTGATTACGGACGCCTCCTGCTGCCTGTATCTTCGCGACTGCTCCTGCTGCCTCACGCTTGCTCCCCAGGTCCTCTGCTTACTCTGCCTCACCGCCGCAGCTGACCTGCTGACTCGGTAGGTGCCCCCTCACTCGCGCCTTCTCCCCCGCCGCTGCCCCGGTTCCGCTTCTTCCTTTCCCGCCGCTGACCCCTGACCCCGCCCCCACTCTGTGCCCATTGGTCTACCGCCTCCCGCCTCCCAGCTGACCCCCCCTCCCGGCTCCTTACTTATGACGCCCCCTCAGCGACCGCGCAGCGGACGCGCGCAGCGGGAGTGCCGATTGTGCGCCGAAGGTGCGCCAAAGGTAAGCCCGTCTGCGCCCGTCCGCGCCTGGACCGCGCCCAGCGCCAGACCCCCTGGCCCCCGCGTTCGCCAACCCCCCGCAGGACCTACGATGCCGCCACCCTCATCGCACTCAACACCGCCCGAGCCCCCGGGTGCTACCAAGCATCCCCGCGACGCACCCATGGACCCTTCGCCTGCCGATCCTGCAACTTCTCCTGCCTCCGAACCGGCACCGCACCCATCAAGACGGACAACAGCAACCACCTCAAGTGCATCCTGATCAACACCCGCTCCGTCCACAGACACGCCGTGGAACTCTGGAACCTCCTCGACACCGCATCTCCAGACGTCGCCTCCCTCACTGAAACCTGGATGAACGCCTCCTCAGCCCCCGACATCGAGATAGCCATCCCGGACGGCTACAAGATCATCAGGAAGGATCGCGTCAACCAGACCGGAGGGGGCATCGCCATCGTTCACAAAAGCACCATTCGCATCTCGACTGACTCCATCGACGCATTAAACGCCGCCGAATACCTGCACTTCCAGATCCACACCGACCCCAAGACTACCCTCATAGGCACCCTCATCTACAGACCCCCGGGACCACGCGCACAGTTCTGCGAAGACATCACGGACTTCATCAGCCCTCACGCCCTCCCCTCCACCGACTACATCCTCCTCGGGGACCTCAACTTCCACCTGGAGAATAACAACGACCGCAATACCACCGCCCTGCTGGACAACCTCGCCAACCTCGGACTCAAGCAACTGGTCAACACCCCCACCCACTACGCCGGCCACACGCTCGACCCCCTCTTCTCATCCAGCACGCACGTCACCTTCAGCCACTCCACCGGACTTCACTGGACTGACCACAGCTGCGTCCACTTCAGCTACAAAAAGAACACGGTCCACCACCACCCGGAGCAGGTTCCCCACAGAAACTGGAGCAAGATCACCGTCGACCAGCTCGCCACCTCCCTCAGCCAGAACCCTTCTGTCAGGACAACGGACCCTGACACAGCAGCCCTCGACCTCACGCAGTGGCTGACCTCCTGTGCCGACGACCTCGCCCCACTGAGGAACCCACTCACCAGGCCCAGAAGCAAGAAGGCCCCCTGGTTCACCGACGAACTCAAGGACTCCAAGAAGGCCTGCCGCACCCTCGAGAAGGCCTGGCTCCTCGACAAAACCGCCGACAACATGACCACCCTCAAACTCGCCACCCGCAGACATCACCAGCTCATCCGCACCACCAAGAAGAAATCTCTGAAGGAACGACTGGACAAGAACGCCCATGACAGCAAGGAGCTCTTCAACATCGTCAAGGAGTTCTCCAACCCCAGCACCGGCAACAACGACATCACTCCCTCGCAGGACCTCTGCGACTCCCTCGCCTCGTACTTCCACCGCAAGATCGCCGACATCCACAACAGTTTCGGCGCTCCACCCCCGCACCCATCGGTCGAACCTACGCACCCCGCCGCCATCCTCCAAACATGGACCGAGGTGACCCCCGAAGAAACGACACGCATGATGAACACCATCCACTCCGGATCCCCGACCGACCCGTGCCCCCACCATGTCTTCAACAAGGCCACCTCTACCATCGCACCCCACCTCCGAGACATCATCAACACCTCCTTCAACACAGCAACCTTCCCGGCGAGCTGGAAGCATGCCGAGCTCAGCGCCCTGCTGAAGAAACCAACAGCGGACCCGACCGACCTCAAGAACTTCCGGCCCATCTCGCTCCTGCCTTACCCCGCCAAAGTCATCGAGAAGGTCATCAACAAGCAACTGGCCGCCTTCCTCGAGACGAACGGATCCCTCGACCCATCGCAGTCCGGATTCAGAGCCAACCACAGCACCGAGACCGCCCTCATCGCAGCCACCGACAACATCTGAGCCCTGCTCGACAACGGTGAAACAGCGGCACTCATCCTCCTAGACCTCTCCGCAGCATTTGACACTGTCTGCCACCGCACCCTAGTCCAACGCCTCAACGACACCGGCCTCCAAGGGAAGGCTCTGGACTGGATCATCTCATACCTCTCCGGCAGAACTCAGAGAGTACGCCTCCTCCGTTCCGCTCTGAGGCAACCAAAGTCATCTGCGGAGTCCCGCAAGGATCGTCGCTCAGCCCCACTCTCTTCAACATCTACATGAAACCCCTCGCTGCCATCGCACGCTAACACAACCTCAACATCATTTCCTACGCCGATGACACCCAGCTGATTCTCTCACTCACCAAAGACCCCGACACCGCCAAAGCCAGCCTACACGGAGGGATGAGAGACGTCGCCGAATGGATGAACATCAGCCGCCTGAAATTGAACACGGACAAGACGGAAGTCCTCATCCTGGGACCGTCGCCCTCCGCATGGGACGACTCCTGGTGGCCCCCGGCCCTAGGCACCACACCCAAGCCAACGGACCACGCACGCAACTTGGGCGTCATCCTGGACTCCTCCCTATCGATGACCAGACAAGTCAACGCCGTCTCCTCATCTTGCTTCCACACCCTCCGAATGCTCCGCAAGATCTTCCGATGGATCCCGACCGAGACCAGGAAGACGGTCACCCAGGCCCTCATCACCAGCAGACTAGACTACGGAAACACCCTCTACGCCGGTACAACAGCCAAGCTTCAGAAGAGACTTCAGCGTATCCAGAGTGCCTCCGCCCGACTCATCCTGGACGTCCCACGACGCAGCCACATCTCGAGCCACCTGAGAGGCCTGCACTGGCTCCCGGTCAACAAGAGGATCATGTTCAGACTCCTCACCCACGCACACAAATCCCTCCACGACCTGGGCCCAAGGTACCTCAACGACCGCCTGACCTTCTACACGCCCACTCGCCACCTACGATCCGCAAATCTCGCCCTCGCCGTCGTCCCTCGCGTCCAGAGAGCCACCGCCGGAGGAAGATCCTACTCCTACCTGGCGGCCAAGACATGAAACTCCCTGCCCGTCCACCTGCGGCTGTCCCAGGACCACCTCGCCTTCAGGAAACAGCTCAAGACCTGGCTGTTCGAGCAGTAGCAGACCCCCTCCCCCAAGCGCCTGAGACCCTTCCGGGTGAGTAGTGCGCGATATAAATTCCATGATTGATTGATTGATTGATAGAGAACGTCATGATGTATTGCAATTGCGGATCAAGCTCCAGTTGATGATATCCTTTGCACAGATCTAGCTTTGAAAATCTGCATGCACCTGTAAGACAGCTGATCATGTATTTTAAGTGAGGCCCTGGGTGTCTTTCCCTCTCAATTGCCGTGTTTGGTATTCTCATGTCAACGCAAATGCGAATCTTTGATGTGTTCTTCTTTGGTACTGCTACTATCGGAGATATTTATTTTATTTATTTATTTAAAGGTTTTGTAAAGCGCGTAGTAACCCAATGAGCATCCCAGCGCCAGATACCCATGGGGTCGGTCCGTCAGCTGGCTCTATGATGTCTTGTGCCAGTAGGCTTTGTATTTCTTCTTCCACTTGTGGTTGCAGATGTATGGGCACTCTTCGGTGATGCTGAGCCACAGGCTTGACTGCTTCATTGATGTGTAGTGTTATTTGCTTGTCTCTTAGTTTTCCCAGTCCTTGTACAATGGCTGGACGTTTCCTCAGAATGTTCTGTCGTTCTGACATGTTATAGGTCATTGCTAAAAGTCCCATCACCTGCGCGGTGATATTGCTTAGTAGTCAGGGTGCTGGAATGTCTCCTCGTAGTACATGTACTTCCTCCTTTACCGACATCTCTTTGTATGTCAGTGTCTCTCTGAACTTCCCCATGTTCACCACTGGTGTCCTCGAGCCCCAGGTGAACACATCAACAGTGGACGGTGATAGCGGTGGTTTCACTCTCATCTTCTCATACTCTGACATGCACATGATGTTGCATGTAGCTCCACTGTCTAGTACAAAGCTTGTGCTGTGACTCCCTATCTCAATGTTCTCCCTATCTCAAACTGTAGCTGTTTTCTTTATCTGCTGTCTGTCTACGGGATGAATGTGTTCCAGCGAGCGCTCTTCTGTTGGTACCTCTGACATCAGATAAAGCTTAACTGTAGGGCGCTGGAATAAACTTACTTCCATGATCCACAGGCGGTGAGAGGGGCCAGCCATGTGACACAGCGCTGTGCTCGCGCCGGGTCCCACCCCAGCGGAAAGAGCAGCACCGACGCAGCAAGATCCCTGATCAGAGGTGGCAGCGGGGAAGTGAGCGTTCTCAGCGGCGCGACTGGTGAAGGGCCGCCCTCGCTACTTCAGACCGCAGAGCACCTCAGCCTCCCGCAACTCATCACTGAGGGCGCCCCTGGCTCCTCAATAGCAGCACCGGTGGCATCACGCTGAGCCCGGTAAAACCAAGACGTCGCACTCCAGGCCCCGGCAAAATCTGAAGGCCTTGGTGCGGTACCCCTGCATAACAGTTGCCGGTGTAATTACACAGCAGACGGCCAGCCACAGTAGAGGTGAGATAAGGAGAACACTGCAGCACCCGGTGCACGTGATTGGTGTCTGCCATGGTTGGGCTGTGGAAGGCCTCGTGGGCTTAGCTGGTATCGTGAACTTGCCTAAACACCAACAGCGGCCCACCATAACAGTGCTCTACTCGGGTCTGGACTCTGTGGGGGTGCAACTGAGAATCTGCGGAAGGGGCCGCACATGGCTTACAGTCTCATAGGCAGGCAGCGGCGACTACTGCCACACACTCGAATTACTCCCTGCGACGCCACAGCGGACTGGTCATAATGGGGGGCCAGGGCCAATGCACTACGCAGCAACTAAAATTAGACAAATATGCCTACGCTAAAGATCAGCAGGACCTGGCAGACCAGAACACCACACAAGAAAAGAGCCCAGTGCCCGAGGGCCAGGCAGAGGTCACACTGCAAGACATTATGTCCGCCCTTAATAAGGTCCAAACTACAGTGGGGTCGATCTCCACAGACATCTCGCTCTTGCGAGCCGACTTCCAGAAAATTGCCGCGAGATTTACAGAAGTCGAAACTATTACAACGACTCTCTCCACAGACACTGCTGTCCCACAATGACAAGTGCGCCAACTGGAAACAGAAAACAAGCTAATAGCGGCTAAGCTTGATGATCAGGAAGGCCGCTCCAGACGCAATAATGTTCGAATTATTGGCATACCGGAGGGTAAAGGAGGCCCTGCACTGGATTTATTTGTCGAAGATCTCATCAAGACCCAGCTCCAGCCTCAAGGACTGTCCAGTTTCTTCTCGGTGGAAAGAGCCCATCGAGTACCGGGATGCAGACCTAGACCGGGGCCCCCCCCCCAGACCAATCTTATCCCGCATCTTTAACTTTTGCGACGCTATACTACAAACGGCACAAATAGCTCCTTCGTTACGCCTAGAGAACTCTGTAATTTCATTCTTCCCTGACTACACGGCAGCTATTACTAAACAACGACAGAGTTTTCTGGAGGTGAAGAAAGAACTTAGGTGCCGGGAACTCAACTAATCAATGCTCTTCCCCAAAGTTGCGGGTAGAAGCGGACTGTGAGAAGTTGGCCTGGCATATGCTGTCTCCTAGTTATAGGGGACACCTTGCACCAGTCCAATTCGACTCTTATTGATGATAGGTTTAAGACAACCTTTAAAGAAAGCTATCCTAGTGGTAGCTGTGGAGAGCATCCTTCAGGCTAAGTCTTGAAGGAGTGTTAAGCTTATTGTTTTACCATAGATAACCTCTTGAATGACCAAATGAAAGAGTAGCCCACACAGGTATATATATAAAATATATGTATTTATTCAGACAGAATCCCACAGTCTCTTTATGAGGCTAGTGGCAAAGTTACAACTCAAACAAGCATTCATAAACACAATAAATAGCACTGGAATCACATGGCCCCAGGGGGGGACCAAACCATATATTAAAAAAGTGGTATAAGAACCACGACAATTCTACAGACAATGCCTAAGGCATTTCGGATAGCTGGCCCCTTAAGAATCCACCCCAGGTTATGAGGAAGGGGACCCACGGGAGGCGCGTGCAGTGGAAATAGCTGCTATCGGGATCTCTATTGTATCCTATGGAGAATGTCGCGGTTTGATTTAAACAGATTAAATACACTTCTAGCAGGAGTTCAAAGTTAAAAACTTAGAGTTAAGCTTTTGAGGAGCCCACTACCAAGAGAGTACCGAGGTACCACTGTTACCTGCCCCAGGGAAGCCGGGTGCATAGGTCGTTTTCGATGTCGGGTCGCGGGCTGATTTTCAATGGGAAAATGTACAAAACTGCTGCTAGCTAAAAGAGTCGATGATGCCGTGAAGATTGAAGTTGAAGAATTTGTAGAGAAGAACCTGAAAGCAGAGGGGATAGAGTCTGGATCATGGCACAGTGACCAGGGAGCTCAAAGGAAAGAGCCCTTCAATGTCGGGTGCTGCAAGTGGAAAGAGGTGTAGCTTGGATCTGCAGCCACGGGCTCCAGGAGGCTTCAAGGAAAGCCAGCTTCTGGAGAGTGACTGTCCCATGTCGGATGAGGGTTGCTGCGGTGTTAGTGTCTGAATTGGATCCACTAAGCCTTGGCAACCGCAACCCACGCAAGATGAACAAATCAGCTACTGGTGCAGACCCACGAGGTCTGTGAGAGGTCTCCTTTGGAGAGACTGTAGAACAGGCATGGAGCAACCAGGGGAACTCTTAAATGTCGAGATTGTCTTCCGCTAGGGCCCACAAGTCAGGAGACAAGGGACCGCGGGAGGCGGCAATTTGGCATGCGTAAAAGGGATCCCACGGGGGATGTATGACGTTACAACGCACACTTTTACAACGCATGCACTTACAACGCATTTTTTACAACGCATAATCCATTACAACGCATGACATTACAACGCAGGACACTACAACGCATTTTTAAAAAATACCTTTACAACGCATTACCATTACAACGCATACTACCTTTACAACGCATACCATTACAACGCATAATATTAAATTACATTTAAGGTAAGTATTAGATAGTATAGGGGTAAAAATTACTATTCTAACTCCAGGGGGTGCAACAGTAGGGTAAGTGTTGGATAGTGTAGGGGTAAAAATTACTATTCTAACTCCAGGGGGTGCAACAGTAGGGTAAGTGTTGGATAGTGTAGGGGTAAAAATTACTATTCTAACTCCAGGGGGTGCATCAGTAGGGTAAGTGTTGGATAGTATAGGGGTAAAAATTACTATTCTAACTCCAGGGGGTGCATCAGTAGGGTAAGTGTTGGATAGTATAGGGGTAAAAATTACTATTCTAACTCCAGGGGGTGCATCAGTAGGGTAAGTGTTGGATAGTATAGGGGTAAAAATTACTATTCTAACTCCAGGGGGTGCATCAGTAGGGTAAGTGTTGGATAGTATAGGGGGTAAAAATTACTATTCTAACTCCAGGGGGTGCATCAGTAGGGTAAGTGTTGGATAGTATAGGGGTAAAAATTACTATTCTAACTCCAGGGGGTGCATCAGTAGGGTAAGTGTTGGATAGTATAGGGGTAAAAATTACTATTCTAACTCCAGGGGGTGCAACAGTAGGGTAAGTGTTGGATAGTGTAGGGGTAAAAATTACTATTCTAACTCCAGGGGGTGCAACAGTAGGGTAAGTGTTGGATAGTGTAGGGGTAAAAATTACTATTCTAACTCCAGGGGGTGCAACAGTAGGGTAAGTGTTGGATAGTGTAGGGGTAAAAATTACTATTCTAACTCCAGGGGGTGCAACAGTAGGGTAAGTGTTGGATAGTGTAGGGGTAAAAATTACTATTCTAACTCCAGGGGGTGCAACAGTAGGGTAAGTGTTGGATAGTGTAGGGGTAAAAATTACTATTCTAACTCCAGGGGGTGCATCAGTAGGGTAAGTGTTGGATAGTATAGTGTAATATTATGCGTTGTAATGGTATGCATTGTAATGGTAGTATGCGTTGTAATGGAATGCGTTGTAAAGGTAGTTTTTAAAAATGCGTTGTAGTGTCATGCGTTGTAATGTCATGCGTTGTAATGGATTATGCGTTGTAAAAAATGCGTTGTAATGGTAGTGCGTTGTAAAAGTTGCGTTGTAAAGGTTGTTCCCCTCCCACGGGCCACCGGAGAGGGCTAGGGCGCTGATCTTTGGCACAATTGCTGCAAAGGGGTTGGCTCAATAACAGGCCAAAGCACAACTTCCCCACTGGTCAGGGTCGTGTGCTATGCAAGAGGTGGCCGGTGTCCTGGGGTATAGGAGATCTCGGCACCCACGCGGTCCACGGTGCTCAGCCTTGCTGTGCACACTCACTGGCCTCTGGGATGCTCAAGAAACCCACCTCAAGGTTGCTGGGAGTCGACAAAGTCCGTAGGAGCAGCGAAGTCCCGACCGGGTCACTTGCAGTGTTTCAGGTGCCTGCCAAGCAGGGGGGTAACTCCTTTACCCCAAGGGAGATTTCTTCAGTCAGCTGGGCAGCAGCTCGTCGACGGTCAAGTCTGTAAAGTCCAAGATTAATCTGAGGCTCTGGGGCCACGTTATTCACCTTTATCCCCAAGATTAGGGGAGTGTCCAGAGTAGTGTCCACCAATGAGAGGTGAGGCGGGAAAGGGTGGCTACACCCACTCCCCTTTGTGTGTTTCCCGCCTGGGCGATAGGCAGGATGCCCTTGAACCGGTTCCAGGCGGTGTATGCAGAATGTAGGCGCTGTAGCTGCCTACGTGCAACTCTGAAAGGCAACATATGGTGCACCCACCCTGTTCCAATCCACATATCCTGTCTGGGGAGATGCTAGCACCTCCCTGCCACAGGAGCCCTATTGTCCAGCTGGCGAGGCTGGGATTTTCCCCAGCAACAGCCAGCCAGAGTCGTGTGGGTGGCGGGTAGTAGCCATTTTGTACTACTTGTGCACTTTTAAATTGGTGTCTAAATTCTGCCGCTTTTCCCATATCGCCCCTCTAGCAGGGGGGAATCGTGCCCTCATGCCCATGGCAGGACTGGGGGTACGATTCCTACATGTTGGACACCAAACACGATATGGTTCTGTGTAGCCATTCTCAAGTTATCGCGTTATCGCGATAGACTTATAATGCGGTTAAGAGTATATGGTATGGCTACACTACAAACAACCCAGCAATGATTTTATGAAGGTTGCAGAGGGGCCCTACTCAGGTAGGGGTCCCCCCTCACACATACCTCAGCACCCTGCCCTGTAGGATTACCAAGGCCTGCTATAGGGGTGACCTATGAGAGTATATGTGTTGTAATGGGGTGGGATACAGGGTACCTATATCCCTGTAAGGGGTGCTAGCACTACCTTACCCAGACTACAGTAGTGGTCTGGTGGTGTCAGTTTGTATGGCTGTCCCAGGGTGGCACAATAAGTGCTGCAGCCCTGGTAGGCCTACTGAGGGACCCATGCCCTGGGTACTTAGGGTACCATCTACAAGGGATTGCCAGGGTATCCTCAGTATCCAATTGGTTTGTACCTAGGGTACTCACATCAGTTTTAGGGAGAAAGCAGATAGGCTGGGGTCCTGGATAGCAGGATCCCAGCCAGACTAGTAAAAAAACCACTCAAATACCAGGCAAAAAGTTGGGGGCAACCATTAGTCAGATTACACCTTCCTACACGGACGGTAAAACATGGTTCTTCGGGATGCCAGAGGAGGCCCACGATTGGCTGGAGGGATGGCGGCAGGCCCCAGGGCCGTGAAGAACAGGCAAGAAACAACAACAATGACTGCTGGATGCGGCATCGCAGGGCTCGAGAGACACAGGCTCCATGGAGGACTTAATGCAGGCTGAGATCAAAAAATGAGGATACCTTGCGCATCCGTACTCCAGGTCTGAAACAAGGATATAGGCCACCAAGGAGAACGAATAGAGACAAAGCAACCGTACCAGTTGCGGTTGCGCGCTCCCTCTAGACACTCGTGCTGAATGCTGCTGCCGATTTTTTTAAAACTTGAATATGTTCGTTTTTTAAAATTGAATTTGATTGTGCTCTATGTTACTGTTTTAAAAAATAATAATTTGCCCGCATACATAGAATTTTATAGACTGTTTTCTGCTGGGTTTGCTGCTAAAGTTCTTGCTTCCTCATTTTAGATAGTGAAGAGCGCTGATTGGCTGGTTAGGGCCAATCAGAAGTGACGGGTGGTGTTTGGCCCAAACTTGCAGCAACAGGACAACTTATACTCGCTCTGAGCTTCTGTCCCTGAATACAAACTGCTTAAGTTGTATGAAGCACTCCTGGACATCTCTGTCAGATCTCTTTCAGTGTGAACAGTGTTATTTTACTCTGAGGACTGCGGGGAGGGGTCTTTCTCCCATGGGTTCAACTGAACGAAGGTTCCTAAGCTTGAATTGCCACTCCCTCATTAAACATCATGCTGAGATATTTGATTTACTCTCAGACGAATCTCCGACCGGACTCTTTCTGACGGAGACCTGGTTAACCCAGGACTCTGGTGCAGAGGACTGGTTGGCATTTCCCCCAGGTTACAGTATGCATCAACTTAACCGATCGTCCAAACGTGGTGGAGGTATTGCGCTAATTCTTAAAGAGCCTTTCTTATGTAGTTTTAAGAAGGAGGATATTCCGGACTGTGATAGTGCTTTTTTTCAAATCACTTTTAACTGCAACTTCAAGGTCTCATGATTGCTTATTTACCGTCCTCCTGGGCCATCTAATATATTTAGGGAGACTCTAGTGAGTAGGGTCACTATATTAGCCAGTAAAGCAGCACATTTCACCATCTTGGGTGATTTGAATCTTCATCTGGAAAATAGTGGCAAAATGGATATTGCTTGTTTTGTAGCCGATCTTGAGGCCTGTCAACTGTATCAATACGTGACTGGCCATTTGTTGGACCCTATATTTTCAAATTTGGGTTCATTAACAGTGTCTGCTCCTGTTCCTGTGGTCTGGTCCGATCACGTTTTGGTTCCCTTCTCTGCAAAGCTGCCAGGGAAACCAGCCCTGAAATGTTCTTGCCCGGTGTTGAAACGTCCTTGGCACAAATTGAATGTTAGTCAATTTTCGGATTTGTTGTCGAGTTCAACACCTCAGCTCTCCCCTAATATAGAGGCTGCTGATCTCCTTTTTCAGGATTGGTTGACCTCAGCATTAGATACTTGCATTCCGGCAAAACTGAGCTCAAAGAAGAAACAGGGGCCATCCAATCCGTGGTTTACTGAGACCTTAGGGAAAGCAAAAAAGGTTTGTAAGCAATTGGAGGGAACCTGGAGGCGTGCTTATGAGCTAGAAGCAAAAACAACTATTGTGTTGCTATTAAGTCGTATCACAGGCTGATTCGGAAAGCAAGAGCTAATTATATTGCCGACAACATTTTGGAGAGTAAAAACCCGCCCAAAATGATTTTCTCCCTTTTTAGACAAATGCAACACCCTAATGTGAAAGCGGATCACCCTGTTTTGTCTAACGCTCAGTGCGATAAACTTGCAGATTTCTTTGTGCAAAAGGTGGAGAATATTTATAATAATCTCCCAACCGCCAGTCCACTCGCAGTGAGTATTAACATTGATCCAGTACCTAAGGGGGAGAATCGGTTAGCTACCCCTGCATCAACATTGTTTTTTTTCCCTTCTCTTAAGCTAGCTGAGACGGAATCCTTTTGCCGTAAGATTAAATCAGGTTCTCCAGTCAATCCTTTGAGACCATACCAACTGAGCTTGGTTTTTACATCGGTGCTTCCAGTGGTCAGGGATTTGATTGATTTATCGCTGTCTTCGGCTTCTTTGCCTGCATCATGGAAACATGCAAAAGTGACCCCTCTATTAAAAAAAGCATCTCTGGAACCTTCAGATCCAGGAAAATTTCGTCCGATCTCTCAACTCCCTTTTTTAGCCAAAGTCACCGAATCCTATGTAAATTCCGCTTTGGCCGAATTTGTAGAGAAGAACAAAATCCTCGACCCCTCACAAAATGGCTTTCGTCCCCGCCACAGTACTGAGTCGGCCCTGCTGGTGGTGATTGAGGATATTCGTGCTAATATGGATGTCGGGAACTCGGTGGCCTTGATTCTATTAGATTTAAGTACCACTTTTGACACTGTTTCACATGACATCCTTTTGGGTAGGCTCCACGATATTGGGGTCAGGGGTTTGGCGCTCTCTTGGCTCCGCTCATTCTTGGAAAATAGGACCTTTCAAGTTGCTGTTCCTCCGTTCCACTCGCAGGTGCATGCTATTAAGTACACGGTTCCTCAGGGCTCAATATTGAGCCCAGCACTGTTCAACATCTATGTTCAACCCCTAGCAGTGGTTGCTAAAAGTAGAGGGTTGTCGTTGGTATCTTACGCCGATGACACCCAGTTAATCATTGCTTTTTCAAAGAATTGTAGAAAAACCTCCTCAAATTTAAAGAGGATTTATTAGCAATCTCAAACTGGATGTCAACCAATTGCTTGCAGCTTAATGCTGCCAAATCGGAAATTCTTGTGCTAGGGAAAGACAGTGCTTTATGGTTAGAACAGTGGTGGCCGATCAACTTAAGCCAGCGCCACTGCCTAAAGAGGCGGTCAAGAATCTAGGCTTCTGGATAGATAGGGATCTTTCTTTTGATACACAGTCCAAAGTCCTTGCAGGGGTCTGTTTTGGACTCCGGAGGGGGTTGAAGCCCCTGCTTGGATATTTTGAACCAGATATCCGCCAAACCATTCTTCAGGACACAATACTGTCCAGGTTGGATTATCCCTTTATTTGGGGGCCAATAAATTGTGTATTCTCCGCCTCCAGCGTATTCAGAATGCGGCTGCTTGGGCGTTGCTGGCACTTCCTAAGTCTTGTTCGGTTTCCAATCTTTTACCCTACGCTGCACTGGTTGCCTATTTTCAAAAGAATTCAGTTTAAGTCCTTGTGTCTAGCTCATACAATTTTGACGCAACAAGGCCCCCTTATCTTAGGTGATATGCTAGTTCAGTATATCCCGAATCGCCCCCTTCGCTCCGCTAACTCAGGCCTCGTCTGCACTCCTCGTTTTCAAAGAGTCAGAGCTGGTGGACGTTCTTTTAAAGTCCAGGCAGCCCATCTGTGGAATTCTCTTCCGACTTCTATCAGAGATTTGCAGAATCATCTGATATTTCGCAAGGCCTTGAAGACCTGGCTTTTCCCGGAGTAATTCTGGTTTGTGTTAGTTTGGAGTAGTCTTTGCACTTGTTCTTTTGGGTAGCGCTGGGACGCCCCGTCACTGGGGCAGCTATGCGCTGTATAAATTCATTAAATAAATAAATAAATAATTGAAACTAATGTACTGAACTACTGTTCTTGGCCAGGTTCATCATGAATTTCTGACTCTGCAGGCGTTTTAGCACTGACGCATTGCTATCTATGCTGAGACGGAACTAATTGAACAGATATGTTATTGAACAAGGGAATGGCTTGGGGTGATCACCGAACTACTCTCCCCCCTCACGCAAGTACAAGTTATGGGGAATAAGCACTCTGCGCAGTTGGGGTGGCGGGTAGTTGCATGTCCGTCTTGCAGGGTGGCAGGGAGTGGGGTGGGGTGGGGGATGGGGACCAGTTTAAGTTTATGTTCACTTTGTTCACACAGGTACACCAAATGCTGATTAAGTTTATACAGAGTTTGTGCATGCTAACCGTATCGCATTGCTCTTCATGCTCCAGCGTTAACTATATATTCACTGACATGAGGGGACAACTTGACCGACCTCACGCAAGCACAGCCCAAGACCTCTAATATGTTGGGCCCTCCTTTCTCAATCATATCATGGAATGTAAATGGCTTATGTGACAAGATAAAGAGGGGGTTGGTACTACACTACCTTAAATGACAAGCTCCAGCAGTAGCCCTCATCCAAGAATCATACTTATTGGGTTTGGCCTGTAGGCCCTGGATAGGTGGGGATTTAAAATGGCGGCTTACTCTAAATTCACTTCGGGTTCACGGGCTGTGGGGATTCTGGTTCGCAAAAACTTCCCACTCGTTATAAACGGGTCCTGGACGAACGATCTGAAACGATTCGCAGCTATCTCATGTCAATGGGAAGGGCGAGCATACACTCTAGTTTCTGTATATATCCCGCCTGCAAAATCTAGCCCTCCCGGCCCTTGGTAAATTCCTGCTCGCAGTCCCGCAGAGTGAATTGATCATAGGGGGTGACTTTAATGCCACGCTCGACGCTACGCTTGACAGATAACCTCCTAGGGAACAATGTAGGACTCACCTTCGCCTGGCTGAATTCCTTGACGCCTTTGGTCTTATAGACGTTTGACGCTCGCTCTTTCCTCAGGAACGACAATGCACCTTCCACTTGGGCGCACACAATAGCCTTTCCAGGATAGATTATATCCTTACTTTGTCAACTGGTTTGTAGAGAGTGTCAGAAATCTCACACCTCCCAAGAGGTATCTCCGATCACTCCCCTGTTCTGATAAAATACACATCGAACTTCCTGGGGAGACGCCGCATATATCCCATATACCCTGGCTTTCTGAAGGACCCCACTATTTGGAAAGGCCTACACAAAACCATGAGGCAATACTACATGGAAAATGAACACTCAGTAACCTCCCCAATAACCCTGTAGGAGGCATATAAGGCAGTCTTGCACGACCAAGCAATTTCCTTAATCATATCTCATAAACGTGATTAAGTACAACAGGTACAAACTCTTGAGCAGGCAGTGAGCCAAGCTGAGGTCGAACACTCCTCGGATCCCAACAATACCACAACTCATAAGTTGAACCTAGCAAAACAGGAATACAGGGACTATATGTGGGAGGAGGCTAAAACCAGAGTCACCAAAATACAGCACACTATTTATGAAGTTGGCGATAAGGCTGATAAGCTTCTAGCTTGGTTAGACAAAAGGGAGCGAGCTAGCCGCTGGGTGGCACAACTGAATTCAGACACCAGGGTGGCAATCACAGACCCGCAAATGATACTAAATGCGTTTGCACTTCATTATGAGTCAATATATACTCCTAAAGTCGTCGTGACCACGCTAGAGGAGAATCTTGCATTTCTTGAAGACGTACAGCTGCCCAGACTTGCACCTCACGAAGTTCAAGCCTTGGAGGCAAACTTGACGACCGACGAACTAACACTAGCCATAAGTGGGCTCCAATGGGGGAAAGCTCTAGGTCCCAATGGCATTCCGATCGAACTCTACAAAAAGGCAGCATGCAAACTCACGCCACACTTGCTCAAAATGTATGAAGCCAGTCTTGAAGTGGGAGCACTTCCCAGAGATCAGCGCACAGCGACAATCGTAGCAATTCCAAAACCCGGTAAACCCCCAGAGGAATGCTCGTCTTATCGACCAATCTCGCTGCTGAATGCAGAAGCCAACATACTAGTAAAGGCACTGGCTGCTAGGCTCCAACCGTACCTTACAACCCTTGTACACCCAGACCAATCAGGTTTTATGCCGGGCTGAAATATGGCACTTAATCTGAGACGACTTAATAGTGTAATGGCCCGCATACCCACTATCCAGAAAGAGGCTGTCATACTCTCCTTTTAGTTGAATGGCCCTTCCTTTTCGCAGTATTACGGCACTGTGGCTTTGGCCCCAAATTTTGCGCCTGGATCCAACTCCTCTACACACTGCCTCTGGCACATGTGGTGGTAAATTGACGAGCCTCCGCCGACTTTCCCCTAGGTCCTGGGACAAGACAAGGCTGTCCGTTATCTCCCCTTCTGTTTGCTCTGGTACTGGAGCCTTTGGTGGCCTGGACAAGGAGGGATCCAATAATACGCGTGTTCAAGTGGACGGAGGGATGGTAGGATCGCATCTCATTATATGCTGACAACATCTTACTATATATGGCATCCCCTAGATGATCAATTATTGGGCTGTTAGATATCTGTGCGTCATATGGTAGAGTCTCAGGCTACACTATCAACTGGGCCAAGTCAGTTCTTTACGTGCTTAGAGGCCCACCTCCGCGACTGCTGCCGGGCTGCACGATACAGGTCGCGGATGGGGGGTTCAAATATCTTGGAATATCCATCACTTCCCAACCCACACATTTCATCGAGAAAAATCTTTTAGAGCCCCTGAAAAGACTCCGCCACGACGTTAAATATTGGCACTCCTTGCCACTGACGCTCTTGGGACAAGCCGCCCTGTTCAAAATGATGACACTCCCCAGGTTTCTTTACGCCCTGCAGAACACTCCATTCCCGGTTCCTCACTCCTACTTCAAAGCGATCGACGCAGAAGTAAGTCATCTTCTCTGGGATGGGAAACCAGCCCGCATGGCCATGCACAAATTGGTAAGGGGCTGGTATGACGGTGTGATTGCCCTACCAAATATCAAAACATACTACTGGGCCTCGCAACTCATTGTGGTAAACCAGTGACTGCATCCCCCACAAGACAAACCGGCACTTCGCATGGATAGACACACTCTCGGTGCTGAAGGTGTTCTGGAAGCACTATATAATAAATCCCGGCAAAATACACTATTGGGACCAACTGCACATACCGTACACATTTGGTTTACTGCGCTCCGTGCGCTCGGATGGGAAGGGGTCTTAACACAACATACACCACTTTGGGACACCAACCGACTAGGTAGACTCCGTAATAGCAAAGGCTTCACCCGATGGGACCTCATAGGTATATCAAAGATAGGGGACCCGTGGAGAAAAGGTGGAGTCATTCCATTCTCCCAACTTCAGGAGACATTGGAGATGGCATCCACGGAACAATACCGCTACTTTCAGATCAAACATGCGCTCATAAAAGCCATTCCTACCAGGCACTGATCTCCCCGAGGCCTCACCACTTGAGGACAGACTTCAGAACTAAAAAAGCAATTTCCCTGACATATCGTAAAATAACAAATAACCTGCGAGATCCCACAACCACTCTTCGTGAGAAATGGCAAGTCGAGCTGGGGGAGCTGGATGAGACGGACTGAAAGGAGGCGCTCACGTCCCCACGCAAAGTGGCAATACCCTCAAAATTTAAACTAGTGCAACTCAAAATACTGCACCGAACATATTACACAAGGATGACATTATAAAAAGTTGGAAGAACCGTCACACCATTGTGTTTGCGGGGCTGCGGGACACCAGGTACTTTCTATCACACGTTGTGGGATTGTCCAAAAATTAAACACTACTGGGAGGCTATCATGGATACAATCACACACGTTTGTGGACCAAATGTCCCCCCAGAACCCAAGAGATGTCTTCTCAACATTTGGGAGCCAACAGATCTTAACCATGCGGCTCAAGACTGGGTGACCTTAGGTATGATGCCGGCTAAACGAAACATAGCTCAATACTGGGGAGCGCAGGCCGTCCCCACACATCGACAGGGGTGTAGCGACATAGATAGCGCAATGGTGGCAGAGAAGGTGGTTTTTATCCACAAAGGGTGCCCCAAGAAATGGAAACAGGTGTGGGGGAAGTGGAATGCTTTTAGAGGGAATATATGTACCCCGCCGCTTGAAGAGTCAGACCCGGAACTGAGCGAATAATGGACATAATCAGAGTTCCTTTTGAGAAAGCTGTAATTAATGTGATCATATGATGGGGACATATGGGGGATACTAGCAATGCACAACTTATAAAGGCGTTATTTAAGTGTTGGCACAACTCTGTACGTTGTACGTACTTACAATTTCAGATTTATGTAATCAGTACCAATTTATGTAAAAGAACAATAAAAATGTTTTAAAAAAAAAAGATATAGCCATTCTGCTGCCTTTGGCAGGTCCGCTCCATCTGATCCAGCTGAGGGGCTGTGATTTTGCATGTCCATGTGTTGTGCATACCTGCTTGTTGCTGCCCAAGGTCTTGCTGGTCTTCCACGCTCACGTTTGAATTGTCCACTCATGCAGGCACTCGCGAAATGGTTATCCCTTTTGCATTTCCGGCATTTGTGGCCCTTCACCTGGCAGGCACCAGCATATGGGTATTCAAGTCCACAGCAATAGCATGTTCGGGGCGGCGGTGTATTGTCTTGTTTCTTGATGTTCCCAAATGCGTGGTTTGCTTGTTCCACTCTTCTTACCTTCCAATTTTCCATTTGTGGGGCATGTGTAGTGGCTCTGGCCTCCGCTCGGGCCATGGTCAGTATTTTCTCAAGCGTGGACGGTTCCTTCAGAATTCGTGCGTGGAACTCCACTGACTGACAGCCTTCAAAGATGCTCAGTCGTATGGCCTGCTCATTGTCAAATTTGTCGAATTCGCAATATGTAACTAGTTTTCGTAGTCTGGTCGCAAATTCATCGAGTGACTTCTCTGCTAGTTGGCACGTGGTATTGAATGTATACCTCTCAAAATCCACATTTCTTTGAGGGTCAAATTTGTCTGTGAGTCCCTTGTATGTTGAGGTCTGTTCTGGGGGAAAGGTTATCAAGAGGTCCTCAACCTCATCTCCTACGAAGTTTAGGAACAAATCTATGTTTTGCTCATCTGTGTAGTCCTTGCAAATGGCACGAATGTAGCGTTCAAATTGCCTTATGCATCTTTCTCAACGAATGCCTGTTTATGGGTCTGACAAACTGAATGGTAGTGGTCTTCGGAAGACTGCGTTTGCGTTGTCCTTGTCACTTCTGTCTTCTGTCATTTTGTTGTGATGCAGACCTTCTTCGCCTTACTCTGTATGCCTTTCCTTTCTTCTGTGTGCAGTTTCCTTCTTTCACTGTATTTTGTTTTCCTTATTTCATCTTTGTTTGCTATAATTTTCTTTTATTTCTACTTTATTTTCTTTATTTCACCATTGTTTGCTGTAATTTCCTTTTATATCCCCTTTTTTGCTTCCGTTGTGCTTTTTCACTGTTTGCCTGACTTCAAAATGGCCTCCTGGCCTACTCCAGCTTCTTATTGGCTCTCCCGCCTGACTTCAAAATGGCCACCGAGATGTTTGCTGGGCAAGAATTCCTATCTCTTCTATTGCCTGACTCTAAGATGGCCGCCGGGTTTTTTCCAGCCTCTGATTGGTTCTCCCGTCTGACCCTAAGATGGCCGCCGAGTTCTCGCGAGATTTCAGCTTGAAATCTACGCGGGAGGCTCGGGCTATCTCGTTAGTCAGCGGGCGGCTGCCATCACGGTCGGTGAACCGCTCCCCTACTCCTCACCTTTTTCATTTGATATGGCCGGGTGGGGCTCCCGATGTCGTTGTATTTCCACGCAAGCGGACCAGGGTGGGCTTCTGGCTTCTCTGTACCTGTGATCGGGGTGGGGTCCCAATGTCGTGTTTCTTTCTGGCAATCAGCGGACCAGGGTGGGCTCCTGGCTCTGTTCGAACTTCTTTGTGGTGCTTGCAAATCCCACCTGCGTCCCCAGTTGAGCATATGAACCACGCTGAGATTGGTGAGTGTTCAGTTATTCTTTATTTTGGTTCTTACGCCGTGCTCACAGGCACATCTTGTCCCCTGCCCTTGCAGTCGCATAATGCCATCCCCCACTCCCTGACCGGAAATGGTGTCCTGTTGCTGTCCCCTCTGGCCACTGGGTGCAGGTTCCTAGTGCCCTTTGCCCAGGTCATGACACAACGGAGAGCGGGAAGGGGTGAGGGGTGGTTTGAAAAGGCAAAATAGAGCGGGAGTGAGTAGTGGTGCTGAAAATACAAAGGAGAGCGGGAGGGGTTGAAAACACAAAGGGGAGGGTGGGGAGGTGAAAACACAATCGACATTGGGTGGGAGGTGGGTCAAAACACAACAGAGGGCAGGGGGAAGAAGAGGGACTACTGACACAAGCACTCACAAAAGTAAAATAAAACTAGCATTAGTAATGCATCAGGTTCACCTATATGATGACTATTAAGCTGTTTTCATCAATCACCGTCTGGGATGAAGGAAAGATCTCCCTGACAACCATCATGGGAGTGGAGAGGATATGGCGCAGAGGCCAGAGCTTCTGACTCGAAAGCTGGGATTCCCGGTTCGAGTCTCGTGGGCACAACATCTTGTAATTCTGGGAAAATTACTTACTCTCTCCTGGTGATAAGTTGCACCCATATAAAATTGCTGCAAGATGAAAAAGCAGAATGTGGCAAAACTTTATTTATGGAAAATTATTTCCACCAAAGTGGATGTTAACAGTATTTTAGTGGCTGGAAACTCATAAGAGAAGCCGATGAGGAACAAGAATTGGTAAATGGAGGAAAATATGCTACAGCCAATAGAAATGGAGGAAAGGTAAGTAGCACATACAAGAACCAATGAGAAGCTAGGAAAGAGAGGAGGCAAGATGTAACTCTCTTGTAAGTTTATATTAAAAATAATAGATTTCTCAAGCACAGCACAAGCAATGTACAGGTGAAACCTAATAAGATTGGACAAAGCCAATAGATCTGGCTTTCTTTTAACGTGAAAGCGCTTCTTCGTTGATTTAGATTGAATACAAGAATCTGTCATGGAAAGTTGAAGGGTGTCGGTGCACAAATCTGTTTCTCCTTTACTTTCCCAATGCGTGCTGTAGTGAGCTACTTGTACACTTCAGGAGCAGCCCACTACCCTGAATATGCACACAGTAGATCCTTTGGTCGGGTGTGACCAGAGGCTATAAATAAAAGGGTCTCAGACCTCATGTGGTCTTTGCCCGTACTGTACTCAGGTGTCAAGTGTATCATTGTATTGGTATTCATAACATTTGTGCCATGTATGCTGGAGTCTGTGCACCTCTGCACATTTGGCAACAAGCGCGGTCACCCACGCACCTGCAGAGCCATTTTTACTCCGGAGGGAGGGACCGTGGTGCTCCGCCCGAGTCGCGTGCCGTGCGAAGAGCAGTTAGCTGGTGCAGGAACAACATCTCACTCAGGAGTGTGCTCGCTCCGCGTTCTCCTTAACGCCCATAAGGCCCAGAGGTATGTGTCTGGAGGCAATGGCAGCCTTCTGAGAGAGAAAGACAGAGAGGCCCGTGAGCGTGCCAGCTACGCCCTAGCTATTTTGGCCGGTGAACATAACGCCAGTCCGAGAGGCACAGGACTTACTGCCAGCTTGTTCCATGAGAAAAAGAAGGCCTGCAGGCCCTGGCACATGAGAGGAGAGGTGCATGCCGGGGTACCTTGAGTATAAAGTGTGACTGGGGCCCTTTGACAACACAGAGCACCTGATTGGTGGGTGGTGAGTTCAGAAGTGAACTGAAAACTCAGATACCAAGTAACTACATATGGCACAGCAAGGTGTGGCATGCCACAGGGCAGTGTGATACCATGGCAGATGAGGACAATGCACCGCAAGACCAGGGGCTCAACGAGACGCAAATGCCCCAACAAGACGCACTAATAGGAGTACTACAGCCTTTCAGCGAACTCATTGATCCTGCAACAGCTGCACCCAAGTGGAAGATATGGTTGGGGAGAGTGAGCTATTTTTTCCTAGCCACCCAAGGAAAGTTATGGTGCTGTTAAGCAATCACTTCTGCTCCACTATGCAGGGTAAGAAATCTATAAACTATTTGAACACTTCCCCAACACAGGAGCAGTGGATGACTACAATGCAGCAGTGAGGGTACTCAGTTCGCATTTCGACCTGCAGCTGAATCCGGATTTTGAGAGATTCAAGCTTCGCCAGCATGAGGGCAAATCCATCGATGTATTCCAAGCCCGCCACCGAGAGCTATCCAGCATGTGCATGGCTGATGATCAGCCCAAGGAGATCCAGACGCAAATTATACAGTGGTGCTTAAATATGACCCTTCGGGCCTCATGCTGCGACATTCAAACATCAGCTTAGATGTCATCCTCATCATGGCACAGTCACACGATCTGTCAGCTGCAAGGGCCACAGAGATGGACACGACGATTATGCAGGCACCAAGTAAGCCACGCAATGTGAAAGTGGAGCATGTAGATGCTATATCCACAAGAGCTAAATCAACCAGACCCAAGATCACTACCCTGCACAGTCTGGTGCACAGTGCCATAAATGTGGTCGCAAGGAACACCCCCTGAAGAACTGACGAGATATGCTTGAGCTGCGCAACGCTTAACAACTTCACCAAGGTATGCAGAGATGGTCCGAAAGGAAACAGAGCCTGCAGGAGAGGAAACCTACCAACTGTTATTAGATGACCCAGAGCCCCAGGGGGTTACCAAATGCAGGTCATGGGTTGGACGCAACCAGGAGGAATCACCATCAGAAGAGGAAGTGTACTTCTTCCTCATCTCCTTCAAAGGGCAACTAAAGCGACACAGGAAACTGCAACCCACATACATGGTGGAATTTGCTAGATCAGAAGTGAAGGCTCTTATTGACATGGGGGCCTCTGTTAATGTGATGGACATACAACAATATCAATGCCTCAGTCCGAGTTCTGCACTATCCCCATCACACACCAAAATCTACACGTATACAAGTCACACCTCGCTGCCACCTAAAGGGCTCATGAAAGTGAGCCTGCGGAAATAATGGCAGCGTTCAATGTCATTGAGAAAGAGGCAGACACCCTGCTGGGATGTCATACAGTGGAAGACTTGGGCCTTGTGTCTTTTGCCAGGCATGTGCAAGCATACCAGGTAGATGAACTGCTAAACCAGTTCCTGGAGTTGTTCAAGGGACTAGGGTGCCTGTGTACCCCTCCTATCACTTTACACTTCAACACATTGGTCAAACCAGTGGCCCTTCGTCATCGCCATGGGCCATTACACTTGCGGGTGTTAGTGGAATAGGAATTCGACCAGCTAGAGAGCTTGGAGGTGAATGAGAAAGTATCTGGCCCAACGCCCTGGGTGTAACCGATGGTGATCCCTGAGAAACCTAAACAGCCTGGTAAGGTGAGGCCATGTGTTGTCATGCACCTTCCGAACATGGCCATAGACCTCAATGCTGGATATCACAAACTCCAGCTAGCCGGAAAGAGCTGATACAAAATGACATTCTCTATGCACCTGGGTCTGCGAAGATACAAGAGGCTAAGTTTTGGGGTATCATCCGCAGTGGAGGTATTCAAGAATGCAATAAGAGAGGTGGTGTTTGATCTACAAGGCGTCATGAATGTCAGTGACAATATTTTGATCTACTTGTTCACCGCAGAACATCACCAACACCTGCGAGCCACACTGAAACGCCTATGGGAGTAAGGCATCACTCTCTATTGGGAGAAGTGCTCTTTCTTCCAAAGCAACATTGAATTTTTCAGCTAAGTGTTTACTCATGAGGGGGTGCAAGTTGACCAGAAAAAATCACAGGCCATCAAGCGAGCACCTGCACCCTGCAATGCCTCAGAGGTTCGCAGTTTCTTAGGAATGGCCACATACTGTGGCTGATTAATTCCCAATCTAGCAACTATTGTGTAGCCACTGAGGGCACTAACAAAAGTGGACCCATGCTGGGTGTGGGGCCTAGGTGAGGAGGAGGCGTTCCAGAAGGTCAAGTCAGCACTACTGAGCAAAGCGACAATGGCCTACTTTGACCCAAAGAAAAGGACAAAATTAATAGTCGACACTGGCCCAGTAGGCTTGGGGGCCCTACTCGCAGAGGAAGTGGATCCAAGAAGGTGGGCACCTCTGGCGTGCAAGCAGAGCACTCACACTAACAGAGGCAAGATATGGTCGGATAGAGAGCAAAGCTCTTGTCATCAAGTGGGCATGTGGGCATTTTCATCTGTACCTCTGTGGGCGATAATTCTGTGTAATCATGGATCATCAGCCATGGGTACCTCTATTCAGGAACACATATCCCACCCCCCACCTCGCATTGAACAATAGGAGATTCAGCTACTGCACTATCTATTCAAAGTGATCTCCAAACAAGGGTCCAAAAATCCAACTGACTTCCTTTCCCATCATCCGTCCCAAGTTAATGGTGAGACAGTGGTGGAGGATAATCCCACTGGGGATACATCTGCCTGGTGTTCTTAAGGAGCCTACCTGAGAGCACTTAATCTGCCAGAAATTAGTGATGCAGCTGATTGAAACTCAGTTTTAAAAAACGTCAGGGACACACTGCAACAAGGATCCTGGCATGCCTTCCTACAAGATGCTAACAGTTGGAGTGGTCCGGACAAGGAATGCCTCACGCTGCTGTGGAGGGTACGGTTTGAGATCAGTGCCACTCCTGAGTGCCTTGTTCTACAAGGCCACAGGCTGGTGATCCCCGAAGGTTTGGTACAGCAAGTTGCAGAGCTGGGCCACTGAGGACATCAGAGGACGGCAAAGACGAAGGCTGCCTGTGGGAGAAAATGTGGTTCCCAGGACTGGAAACAGTGGTGGATGATCTGATATGGCAGTGTCCAGCGTGTCAGATAATGAGCAGCCCCAAACTGCAGGCCACAATTATCACGGAAGAGCCAGCAGATACCTCCTGTTTCAAAAGAAGTGTGGATTTTGGCAGTTTCCCCAATGAAAGGCTCACTCAGCCATTCAAAATATTCTATCATAGAGCTTGTCGAATCAACGACTTTTGTAAACATGGCCCCAGGCATGGAAAAGGCATTTGCCCTGTTGAGCCTTCCCAACAAAATCATAACAGACAATGGTCCACCATTTCAGTAGTCTGGGATCCAATATCTGCTCAAACGTTCTGGCATTAGACATTGCCGTATTACCCCACAGTGGCCACAAGTGAATGGGAAGGTTGAGTGATACATGCAGACACTGAACAAGACACTACACATCTTCACACATGAAGGGACCAGCCCAGAAGTTAGCCTGCATCAGTTCCTGCTGGAATACAGAGGGACACCACATAGCACTACTCCTTACCCCACCACCCCATTGCTTTTGCTGCTGAAAGAGCATAGAAGGGACATGATTGCTGTACAAACAGAATTCACTCAACTCGAGTATGATCCAGAAGGTGCTCAGAACAGAGGATGTCAAAATAACACAAGGGAAAGTATCCAGTGGACAGCAGCCTCGAGACAGCTGAAGAAGGGAAATCATGTACTCCTAAGAGCTTGCAGGCCCTGATGAAAGTTCAGGACACCATTTGAAAACTTAAGTATGGGAAGTAGTGAGTCTGGTTGGCTCGATGATATTGGCTAAAAAGGGAAAGGAGACAGTAGCAATATATCATGATTCAAGACGGTGGAGAGATCTTGTCATTGGAGTCAGGAGCAAGCGGAGACCTGAGGTGTTGCTGCTCCATCGGTTGTGGAGGAACCTCAGAATCATCCACAGTGTGGTGAGACATCAAGGGAACAGTCATCAGGAGAAGAGGCACAATGTGAGTCTCAAGGAGAAGGTAACCGAGAAAGTGAGCCAGACCACTCTCAACATCAGCGATACGATGTGCGGCCGCACCCCAAGCCAAACCAAAGGTTCAAGGACTTTGTGAGCAACATCCTGGAGTTAAGGTCAGAAGTAAATGGGGAAGAGATATAGTGCGCCACCGGGCACTTCAAGGACAGCCCACTGCCCGAATATGCATGCAGTACATCCTCTGGCCAGGCGCAGCCAGAGGCTATCATTAAAAGAGTCTCAGACCACATGTGGTCTTTGTCCGTACTGTACTCCGGTGTCAGTAGTATCACTGTATTGGTGTTTGTCACATTTTAGCCATGTATCCTGGAGGACGTGCCTGCCTGCCCAGGCGCCAACAACTCAGACATGGAGCGGTGTAGTCCCTATATGGTCTTTGGTGCTCCCCGACTGGACCCATATCTCTTTTGTTAGGTCTTACACATCAGGATAAAGCTGTAATATTTTTAATAAGAATGTAGACACATCTGTGTATCGTGCTCCCTTTGTTTTTGTCCCGGCCTGTCCCCCCCCCCTATTCCTGTGGATCGGTAGGGTCCTCCCTAGGGGAGCACGTAATGCTGCTTGGACTTTCGCTGCCTTGTGGGTTTGTTTGTAGTTTTTCATAAAAAATGGAACCGCCATTCGGGGGGTCTGGACGGTGTGGCCGCAAACGCTTCCTTCGACTTCTGGGACCTTTATCACTTGTCGCTTGTGTTTCATTACTGTGTTTTATGCTCCCACTGCTTGCTAGCGGCCGGCCTGAAGGTTGTAGGCCCATATTTGTATATCTCTTGCATTCTGTAATAAAGGTTTCAAAAAAAAAAAGAAAAAAAAAAAAGAATGTAGACACAGGCTAAAGTTTAAAAGTTTATTTAAAGTATATAAAATCAGAAATACATAATCTGGACCATCCAGTATAATGGTACGTAAACGATAAGTACAAGGAACTCAGTAAAGTTCAATAGATAATCCAGCATAGATTTGCATTCTAAAGTCAGGAAAAAGTGGTCATACTAACAGTGGAAAAGCAGGTCCTTTTATAGGACTTAAGACAAAGGATTACATACATTCACTACACAAGAGCATGGTTTCCAGGATACGCACCAATGAGGAATGAGCAAGAAGAAACATTTTACTACAGAATACATTAGAAGATGCTCTCATAATACTAATACATTGGATTCACACATACTTAGACTCTTTTCAGTTAAAATGAATTGATACAAAGCATGTGTTACAACCTGCAACAGCCAGGTTGTCCATGGTTAGGTTTTTCGCATCCAGTGTGACAGGAAAAGCATCAGTCTCTTCGGTGTAAAGCTCACAATTCTTTATGACAGCAAGAAAAACAATACTAGTGGTGATCAAGTGGCGTATTACAATGTCACATTCAAAATGGAAGAAAGCAAGATACTGGCTTCCGTTAGCAAAGATTTTATTTTTAATACATTAAACACTACAATTCAAAAAATGGATTCCACAATGGCATACCTGTTAATTCACTCTGTTGCCACCTCTCCCAGAGAAAAATATCGGCCATTTGTTCATGTTTTAAGCTTCTGCAAAGGCCCAGACATGATACCTCCTCGACACAACAGCACCAGACACAACAGCACCAGACATCGCCTTCCTCACGGAAACCTGGATGAACGCCTCCTCGGCCCCCGACATCGCCATAGTCATCCCGGACGGCTACAAGATCACCCGGAAGGACCGTTCCAACCAAACCGGAGGAGGCATCGCCATCGTCTACAAGAACACCATCCGCATCACGACCAACTCCGAGGACACCCTCACCGCCGCCGAACACCTGTACTTCCAGATACACACCGACCCCAAAACCACCCTCCGAGGCACCCTCATCTACAGACCCCCGGGGCCACGCACACAATTCAGCGAAGCCATCGCAGACTTCATCAGCCCGCATGCCCTTGCCTCCTCTGACTACATCCTCCTGGGGGACCTGAACTTCCACCTGGAGAACAACAATGACAACAACTCCACCACCCTGCTAGACAACCTCGCCAACTTCGGACTCAAGCAACTGGTAGACAGCCCCACCCACTACGCCGGCCACACGCTGGACCCCGTCTTCTCCTCCAGCAACCTCGTCACCTACAGCCACTCGACCGGACTACACTGGACCGACCACAGCTGCGTCCATTTCAACTACAGAAGGACCACGACCCACCACCACGCGCCACAGGCTCCCCGAAGATGCTGGAGCAATATCTCCACCGACCAGCTTACCACTGCCCTCAGCCAAAACTCCCCAACCTATACCTCTGACACCAACGACGCAGCCAGCAACCTCGCACAATGGATCTCGAACTGCGCCGACAACCTGGCACCACTGAAGAACCCTCGGAGCAAACCTGGCAGCAGGAAAGCCCCTTGGTTCACCGACGACCTCAAAGACTCAAAGAAATCCTGCCGCACCCTCGAGAAAGCCACGAACAGATGGCAGACAACCTGACTGCCCTCAAGAACGCCACCCAAAAACACCACCAGCTGATCCGCGCAACCAAAAGGACATCATTCAGCGAACGACTGGACAACAACACCCACAACAACAAGGAACTCTTTAACATCGTCAAAGAGCTCTCCAACCCTAGCGCCAGCAACAACAACATCACGCCTTCGCAAGACCTCTGCAACTCACTCGCCACGTTCTTCCACCGCAAGATCGTCGATATTCACGACAGCTTCGGCACCCAGCCCACGTACCCCACCACCGCACCAACGACCCCCACCACTACCCTCTGTGCCTGGACCCCCGTCAGCACTGAAGACACCACCCACTTGATGAACACCATCCACTCTGGCTCCCCTGCCGACCCCTGCCCCCACCACATATTCAACAAAGCCGACTCCATCATCGCACCCCAACTCCGGAACATCATCAACAACTCTTTCGCATCCGCCACCTTCCCGGAGAGCTGGAAGCACGCAGAGATCAGCGCCCTCCTGAAGAAACCCACCACGGACCCCACAGACCTCAAGAACTTCCGGCCCATCTCGCTAATCCCGTTGCCCGCAAAAGTCATCGAGAAGATCGTCAACAAACAACTGACCGCCTTTCTCGATACGAACAACTCCCTCGACCCATCGCAGTTCGGCTTCCGAGCGAATCACAGCACCGAGACCGCCCTCATCGCAGCCACCGACGACATCAGGACCTTGCTCGACAACTGGGAAACCGCCACCCTCATCCTCCTCGACCTATCGGCCGCGTTCGATACCGTCTGCCACCACACCCTAACAACCCGCCTCCACCACGCCGGGATCCAAGGAAAGGCCCCGGAATGGATCACCTCCTTCCTCTCCGACAGAACCCAGAGAGTGCGTCTCCCACCCTTCCGCGCCAAGGCCACCAAGATCATCTGCGGCATGCCCCAGGGCTCCTCGCTCAGCCCCACCCTCTTCAATGTCTACATGAGCCCCCTCGCAGCCATCGCTCGCAACCACAACCTCAACATCATCTCCTACGCTGACGACACCCAGCTGATCCTCTCCCTCACCAATGACCCCGCCACCGCCAAAACCAGTCTCCAGGAAGGAATGAAAGACGTCGCGGAATGGATGAAGATCAGCCGTCTGAAACTGAACTCATTCAAGACGGAGATCCTGATCCTCGGACCTAACCCCTCCGCCTGGGACGACTCCTGGTGGCCCCCTGCCCTGGGCTCCGCCCCCAAGCTCACGGACCACGCACGCAACCTGGGCTTCATCCTTGACTCCTCCCTCACGATGACCAAGCAAGTCAACGCAGTCTCATCCTCATGCTTCAACACCCTTCGCATGCTCGGAAAGATCTTCCGGTGGATCCCCACCGAAACCAGAAAGGCGGTCACCCAGACCCTCGTCACCAGCCGGCTGGACTACGGGAACACTCTCTACGCCGGAACCACAGCCAAGCTACAGAAAAGACTCCAACGCATACAGAACGCATCTGCACAACTCATCCTGGACATCCCCCATCACTCCCACATCTGCGCCCACCTGAGAGACCTGCACTGGCTCCCCATCAGCAAGATGATCACGTTCAGGCTCCTCACCCACGCACACAAAGCTCTCCACAACAGTGGCCCCGAATACCTCAACAACCGCCTTACAGTCTACTCGCCATCCCGCCAGCTCCGCTCCGCCAGCCTCGCCCTCGCTTCCGTCCCACGGATTCGAAGATCCACCACCGGAGGAAAATCCTTCTCCTACCTGGCTGCCAAGACGTGGAACTTCCTCCCCACCCACCTTCGACTGACCCAGGACCACCTCTCCTTCAGGAAGCACCTCAAGACCTGGCTCTTCGAGCAGTAGCAGCCCCCACTCCCCCAGCGCCTTGAGACCCGCTCAGGTGAGTAGCGCGCTCTACAAATTTCGTGCTTGATTGATTGATTGATACTACAGAACTTTAAATAAAATTGCCCATTTTAATTTTTAACATGGCCTTTCTGTCTTTGTTTACTTTAAAAATCAGTTGGAGGTCATTAAGGCAGCTCTAGAATGCATCTTAAAGTGTATTCTTCTGATAATTACTGTTTTAAGAATGTACTGATAAGGGGACGAATACCAGATTTAATTGATTTCCTTAATGTTTGTACCAGTTAGGACATTAAACTACTGGCCATGTCAGTAACAACAAGCATTAAAAATGCAATAGGTCTTGCCTTTGATTAAGTTAAAGCCATTTGCTTTGCTAATGATATTGTATAGCAAAGCAAATGGCTTTAACTTAATAAAAGACAAGCCCTATTGCATTTTTAATGCTTGTTTTTTTTTGCTGTTCGTCGGGCGGGGTGTAATGAAGCAAAGGAGAGAGGGAACACCTTCAATTTGATTACCTTTAATACATTTCTTCTTTGTAATTTAAAAAAAGAAGTAAACATGTGGCACCCGATGGCTACTGGATAGTTTGGTACACGCGGTAAGTGACTGACAGGGATTATGCTGCCGAAATCCCATTTATCAAAAGATGCTCCAGGCTGCATTTATTTTTTACTAAACCATGGATTGCACTGTTATGTTTTGAGAAAGCTACATTCTGAACAGCATCCAACTCACTAGGCTTCCGCTGCTGCATGGCCAACAGCTCACATTCACATTAATGGGGTTGTCACACGCTAAATCCAAGGGCTGTGGTACAGTTGGGAACAAGCTACTATTATGTTGCTAGTGTGTAATATAATCTAAATGATGAAATATAATAGTAACATCTCTGTTTTGGTAGCCACTGTTCCTAGTCCTTCCTCTGTTGCTACACCCAAGAAGTGTTTACCCGCTGAAAGTGGAGGATGATGTAGCCAGCCTGCTGTTATTATTTCGGCCATCGTTTTGATGGGAATCACACAATTTCATTAATAATGTGCGAAATTGAATTGAACTTTAGCAGGGGGTGTTTGCTATTAAGCGCCCACTGCATCGACCCCACGGCCGCTGCAGGCTTGAAAAGACAGCGCCTTTACTTGTACGCACTCGCTTGTTCCAAACAGCGCCAGCTGAGCTACAGCGCTTTTTTTAATTTATTTTTATTGCAGCCTGCTCCACAGCCCCGCCCGCTAATCCAGCTTCTTGTTCCATTGTGGGCTGCAGGCAGCTCTACATGCATGGGGGCGGCGGCAATAAGCCATGCAGATATGACCCCCCAACCCTACCAGTGGAGGTTTTCGCCCTCGCTTTCAAGGACGCCGATAGTCTGAGAAGAGCTGTCCCCGGACACTATGTGCACAGACTCACGGGTACTCTATAATCAGTGTTTCTGCATTTATCTAGGGATAGGCAAGGTCTTTGGGCCAAAAAGTAAATTCTTCACAGTTGCTGCATCAATATGCTATAAGCATTAGTGAAGCCTTCCCCCGCTTACCTTAACAACGCTTCTCCTGTATTTGTTGCCGCACGATACTTGATGGATCTTACCCTGTACATGCGAGTCAGCCACCCCAGGTTCGATCCCTGGTTGCCTGACGAGATGCCTTCGCCTTGGGTGGCCCGAAGGTCGCCGCTGTGCTGGTTCGTGCGTCCTGTGTGGGTGCTTTATATCTCGTGATGTTCTGGCGATCGCCTTTGCTGGTCCCGCTTCGCCGGCCAGAGTCATGTCCCCAGCTGTGGTGGTCTTCTACTGGTGGCTACCCATTGGGAGGATCTCAGCCGGCGAGTGCAGCACATGCGTGCTGCTAACGCTAGGCGAGACCTAAAAATGGCCACACTACTCATGTGGTGACCAGATGACTCCATGTGACTGGGGTACAACTATTCCAGTTCTGGATTTTGATCAAACTCTAACATATCAGTGCTTTCTGGGACTTCTAGTCTTGGTTCATTTTAATTGAGCCAGTGGGGCCAACACATCTGCTAACAATAATATGTTAAGTCAGAATACAGAAATGGAAAGTGGTGTCCCTGTGGTAACCGTTTCCACTCATTATATGTGAGTGTCAATTGCATTTACATGTGTAAACCTGCAAATTAACTTATTAACTTGCAATGTCCATGCAATGAAATGGGGTCTATGCCTCCTTTGCATGGACTTGAGCAGATCGACAGTAAGGCAGCCAGCTGTCACTCACCTGCCTCTCACTGCTTTTTGAATGGCTTCAAACTTTGTAGACGCAGACAGACAGGGGATCTGTGTTCAGTAAAAAAATAACCATTATCAGCATCAACACTTATTCAGGTGAGAAAACACAGCTGACTATTAGCCATATCACTTTTCATTTTTACTTGCATGGTCAGGGCCGGACTGGCCATAGTGGGCACCGGGTGTTTCCCCGGTAGGCCTCTAGGGTGAGGGCTGGTTTTGGGATCCTGGGGGGCCATTTTTGTTACCGGGGGTAGGCAATATCGGCCCACTGTAACACAATTGGCTAAAACCGGCCCTCGCAAACTGCTCAGCTGCACTCCCCCTCACCTGGGGGAGGGACGGGGGGAAAAGCTGAGCAGTTTGCCAGGGCCGGTTTCTGTTCCCAGTCCGGCCCTGTGCATGGTCACCTACTAGCCTACATTCCTCCGACTCAAGAAGTTGCTGGACATTTTTCTCTAAATACATCATGTAGAGGAGAGAGCAATGAATCAGCCTTCCAAATGTAGCTCAACACATTTAAACGTTGATGGAGCCTCAAAAATGTATCAACCTTCGAGTAAGATATATTTGGGTGTGCAGGTGTACTATGAAGTGCAGGCCCTTCTGGAGGGGAACCTGGGGAAGGCAGTGTCCTCTGTTCTTTGCTTACTTCCCTTTTGGAACAGGTTGCCTCTGTCGCCCATTGGTAGGATCGCCATTCACAAAATGTTGGTATTGCCCAGGTTATTACATTTCTTTGTGGCTCTCCTGTTGATTATAAGGAAGGCTTTCTTTTACAAATTTACGGGGCGTTCTAACAGACTTAAGTTGGGGAGGGTGGTCAGCGATGGGTGGCCCTTAGTAGGTTGTTTGCCCCCTTAGTTGAGGGGGGTCTTGGGCTCCTAATTACAAGTTATATTATGCTGAGGCTCAGTTACAGTGGCCGATGCAATGGCTAGCTCATGAGCCACTGCTTGATTGTGCGAAAATCCTAGATGAGCTAGCGGGACGTCCCCTCTTGCACAGGCTCTTGGACACTGTCTCCCTTGGGAGACAGACAGTGTATCATGGCGACTGTATGCTTGAGAAGGCAAGCGGAGCACGCCATATGCATCCAGTCCACCGATTTGTGCAACACCAAAATGTGCAGGTTTGAATACCGTGCATCGCATTCGAGACTGGGAAGAAGCGGGGATTGAGTCAGGGCTGGATTGGCCGTAGCGAGAACCAGGCAAGTACCCCCAGGGGCACCCCTCTGTCCCCCCTCCCCCAAATTGCATACCCAAATAACACACACACAGACTGTTGAGTTGGGTAAAATTGCTGCAGGTTTATTACATAATCCAGAATATGTAATGTGTGGGTTATCTTACGGGCGATCCAAGGGCAGGCAACCAACTGGATTGCCTGCCCGCCTGATGAGCCGGGCAGCGCGGGAGCGATACCCGCCGTTGCTGCCATCCATGTGATTCTTTCTACGATCACGTGCCGTTGGTAACTTCTACTCACGCCCCCCTCTCGGGGCGGAGCGTCGCTTAGCAAACCCCCGTTTGTTGAGGCCCACAACCGGCCGCAGGACTAGTGGGGCGCCGACACGGCTTCCGGGATCCTCCCATGAGGCTCCTCGGTTTTGGCTCGGGCACCCCCTATGGTGCCGCGCAGAGGTACCCTTTGTACCGGCCTGCTTCCAAAGCGCCCTGTAACTCCGCCTGCAACGAAAAAGAGAAACATTACAACGCTCTGAAACCCCCCCCACCAAATGCCTACGCCGGGTAAGCAGCCCACTTGCTAGGTGCCACTCCCCCACCCGCCTGCCTGCCTTGGCTATTATGGCGAGAAGGGGTTCGCTCAACCTTTGAACAGTCCCCTCTGTGTGCTAAACCTGGAGCACAGGAGTGCTCCTAGCTGACAGCGCGTGACCATGGGCAAGGGGCGACTCTTGCCCCTGCCCACTATCCCTTATTCCTTATGGGAATTATGCCCCTACAGATCCCTCAGTGATGAAACCCCCTAGGCATACCAGCTTCGGGAATCTGTCTGGTTTAAGCAGTGCGCGCTGTCTGTAAAGTTCAAGCAAAGAGGATTAACTAAGTCCTACTTCGCCCCTCCCATCATGCTCCCCAGTGGAGGGTGGCAGGGGGGTGCCCCCCCCCCGCAAACCCAGTGCATCCCCAGCGGTGCCAAATTCCTGCTCCGTTGAAGTAGAGTTTTAGTGACACCCTGGGCGTGACAAATGTTCTATTGACATAATGTCCCCTTGTGTTTGCCCCACTGGCACCCCAGTTATTGGGACAGCAGCACCATGTGTTGGCTGGCCGCGTCCCCTAAGCGAGGTAAAAGTGTCCGTAAACCAGGTTCCCAGTTTCCTGCAGCTGCGGTACGCGACCAGTGATTCCGCTGGGGGATACCACCAGCCGCAGTGGTCCTCCGGACATTAAGAAATGCCCTATTTTTACCTGGGCCTATCTCTAAATGATGGTGATTTCACCCAGCTGTAAGGCCAGAGGCCCGCCTATGAAACCTATTTACTTGTTTTTTGCTACTCGGCCCCCTTATGGGTAGGCCTCAGTGTATGGGCAACGCGCGTGCTCCCAGGGCACGGTGCTGCTGGAGAGCAGATGTCTGTTACCCACACGCTGATACTTTATCTGTTGCTAAATGCCCTACCGCTGGAAGCTTCCCAAGAACCGTGGATTTCGTGGTCCCACCTAGATTGATCCCATCGCCTGGGGGGAACCCAGTGGTGGACAGGACCTACACGGTAGCTCCACCCCAGCGTGGCTATCGACTTATTTGGGACGCCGAACAGGAGATGCCCCCTCAGTCTCAAGTTCTAACCCATAGAGGATAACCCTGGGGGTAGGCAAGTCTGTGGGAACCAACAGGAAACTTTGGTGCAAATACCGGCCCTATCCTGAATGTTGCGAGTGCTGTTTACCAAACTTTGAACGACCGCACACTTGCTATATAACAACGATGGGCGACAAAGAGGTCGCCAGGAGGGTGGGGGAAGGCTAAATAGCCTCCCCTTCCCTACAGGGGCCGGGAAGTGACGCGCTTGCGTGTCACTTCCGGCCAGCACGAGGAGGGGGACACTGGTCGGCATCCCCGCTCCCTCCCCTTGGGAGGGGGTGGGGAGGGGTGACCGGTGCCCCGGTGGCACTAGTGGCCCCGTGCGGGGGCCGCGGTCGGCGGCATTTTCACCGGTGGGCTGCCAGGGTGGGGGCCGGTTTTGGGCCCCCGGGGGCCGCTTTTGTTACAGGGCCGATTTTGCAGCATAGCTGCAATATCGCCCACTGTAACAAAATCGCTGAAACCGGCCCTGGCAAACACCTTGGCCGCACCCCCAGCCCCCCCCCTAATTCCCTCCCGCGAGGTCGGCCGAGCACTTTGCCAGGGCCGGTTTTGGTTCCCAGTCCGGCCCTGGATTGAGTCCTTAACAGACGTGGTGTCTGAGTAGGGATTCTGCTCCATTGACACTTTGGCATTAGATCACGGACTGGGACTGGAAAGGAACTTGCTCTACTTGGCCCTTCAAGATGTGATGCAGAGGACGTGGGTGACCAACCGAGCGCAAAATCCTACAGGGCCCCCATTAGAGACAGCCCTGGTGGGAGTAATTCTACTAAGGCTATCACACGTCTCTACCTCATTCTGCAGTGACAACCCACACGGGAGATTGCGAAGCTCGCGCCCTGAACTGACATTTCAGATATGTTGTAGGACCCGTGCCTTCAGTCAGTTAGGCGGATGATGCGCAATACCTGGTTTCACCTCATTCAATTCCAAACACTCCACCACGTATACTTCACTACGCACAAGATTAGTAGGATGTTCCCGGGTACAGCTAATGCTTGCCCTAGGTTTTTTCCTTGAGTTACTTTGCAAGACGCCATGCGTGCGGAAAAGTTGGAACGAGTCCCCCAACTATAGGAGCCCACCAATGGGATTGGAACAGTAAAATTAAATACTGGATATTTTGAGATTACACAGAATGTTTTCGATCCAATAATGTGACACAATACTCGCTGACTCTCACTACCTGACTGAGAGCCATGAAGAAGTGTGTGAGGACGAAACGCATTGTCTACGGTACCTAATGGAATATGAAAAGAACAAAATGAATGAAGGATTCCAAATCTAACGTGCCTAATTGATGTTATGTACTGAAAAAGCCTGTATTGAATGTGTCTTCCATTTGAAGAAACGTTTTTGAACTACAATTTACTCCAAAGAGATATGATATAAATATTTTAGGGCGTGGTAATACACCCCTTCTGGGTGCAAGTATAACAAACAGTGTCAGAGGTGATGGGCTGTCGGTTCCTGCTGGACCCTGTCCAGTATTTGTTTGATATAGGACAAGTTACTAGGAAAACTAAGGGCTTGTTGTGGTTCAAGAACCCGGATTTGATTTTGGCTAATTGCTGCATTGCCTGGATGTCGGCACCCCCACTGCGGCGTTAGCATGCTGATATGCATAGATTGGCGCTGCGTGAATTGGCAGTCCATAGACAGCTACGCACAAGAGGGGATGTGCAGATCCTCTGGAGTGCTGGGACACTTACCTGAAGAAATTTGAAGTGAATGTAGACTGATCCAGCGGCGTACCAACAACAGATACTCTACTACCATATACTCAACTCGGCCCATAAACACACACAATTGAGTAAATTGCTGGAGTCAACGTTTGGGGGGGTGATCACAAAATCAAGATTAGTTATTCACCATTCCTAACTAACCTGTCACTGATCAAAAAGTTCTTTCCTCAGGTCGATGGACCATTAGTTGAACTAATTGATGGTGATTATGAACTTAACTCTAAGACTTCTCTATAACTTAAAGTAAATAACCACAAACTCGGATACGTTTTAAGTCTTTATCTAAATTACTTGCATGTGAACCATTTCGAAAATACAGTGCAATCACCGTCACTCATAGGAAGGAAGATTCAATTAATCAATCATCAACACATACCTCAAATTTGCAATGACTTATGCTCAGAAAGAAGAGGACAGAGAGAAAAGAACATCAGCTAATACACGGCATTATAGTTACCAAGGATGGTGTGAAGACCAACCCACTGGCCAAAGGGCTGGTAAGGGTCCCCCGGGATAGTTCAGGAGACAAAGACTTCAGGACAGATTCAGGACAGGATAGATGACCTCTCTAACACCGAAGGTCGCGTTGCACCCCTCTCTGACACTCTCTTCCTCCTTGAGATTCTTCCGCGATCTTCTTTCTAATCCTAATAATTTAGGATATCAGGCTCAGCATTTGATTCTTCATCAGCATCTCTCGCTACTCCGACAGCACCCACGGCTTACAGCATCTCAGCATCCACAACTCTCTAACTAACTAAAACTACCTCAGTTATACCTTTTTCTCTTCAATGTTCCACCCACGAAAGTTGCAATATCGTAAAAATACAAAATCTAATTGGATAGGCAAGGGGGAAAGATCATCACACCATGCTAACATTTCACACTTTTCAGTTAGCTCTTTGTTAACAAACCCATCCCCTTAATTTTTTTCATACTTTATTTTTCCACCCGCATTCACATCTCATTTGCAACAAATGTGTTTATTTGCTCATATAGTCTTATTCATTCAGGTTCTTCAATGCCGGTTCCCAGGCTTAGGCAGACTGTGTCCTTGTCCTCTTCTGACTCACACGTCATTCTACCGGGCTGACTTTCAACAGGCATGCACAAGAATCACGTGCTCTAGCAACTCTGGACACACACGAGAGGCCCAAATGCGCACTAATAAGAAAGTCAAAGAGACAAATGTTATTTTCAGAAATAAATGGTTTCACTGTATACCACCCATCTCTACTCTATTCCCCTTTATTTATTAATACTTTCTCTGCATTACCGTTAGTAAAATAGCTCGATTTAGTTTCACCTAAGCAGGTGCCATGCACGCAAGTCTTCAAGACTTCATATTAGTATCTTCTGCTCATGCGCAAGAATTTCCCTCCAAGCGACAGCTCGTCATACTGCGTAGATGCAATTGACACATGGGCAATAAAGATTTCCAGTTTGCAGCCATTCTAGAAATTTGTTTGAGTTACTCACGTTAGTAAACACATGTGCAAGCTTCTCTAACCCTCATTTTAATGTGGTGCGCATTAGTTTTACACAATAAATAATTCATACCATGTTAGGGAGTTAAATGAGAGGATTGCTTCCGAGCAAGTCTCTTTTCTACGAGTCCTTGCTCCATCAGACGATCACCCCCCCCTTGAGGATGCGGTGGATGGCCATGCATGGGCTCCAATATATGAGGCCTGTTCCCCTCACCCAGCCGTTCTTGATATTTTTGACGGTGCTGGGACCAACTGGCCACGTGCACTGACCTGTCATGCGAAGATGTTTGTGGGGTCACTATGACAGCCTTTGGTGGGAGATGCCTGAGGCACATGGGAGACACAGATTGGTTGGGATAGGCTGAGAAGGGGCACATTTGAACACACACACATGCAGTTTGAAGATGGGGGTCTTTCTTTAATATTTCTGTTTGGCTTTGTTCACATTGCAGAGTGTCAGCACTTGGTACAACAGTTTTTTTTTTAGTAGACAGATGTTTTGACTGTGTGTTGTTGGCAAGTGCTGCCCACTCTACTGGTCGGAGACTTTGATCCTCTTGGGATACAGAGTTTTGCATAAAGGATGAGCGTCCCAGTGCATGATATCTGCCAACATTAAGAACCAATATGATTGAACAGTGTCTGACTTCCTTCCTCCGCTGGGAGTGTTGTTACTGTACACCAGATTTAATCCTGTTTCGTATGTCATTAAAACAGAAATGCAATAAAGATATTTACAACCCCAAAAAACTTCTAGTAAGATCTTACTCTTTTGAAGCAATGCCCTGATTCATTGTGGCATGCTTTATTATCGGGCATGCTGAGACACCTACTGGACAATTCTTTGTACAGTAGTGGAGCTCGGTCATATATTGTGCTCCAGATGATATTTAGGGATCCGTAAACAAGCAATTAAAACTGTTTAAAAAGATGCTTAATCATTTCAATTTTATTTGTGGGTTCATTTGACAGGACTAAAATCATAACAGATTAGATCGTCATAGGGCCTTTATCACACTGCCATATCCTAGTTTGCATCAACATGTTTCAACGGCTAATTTTACTCTCAACGGGTCAAAGGCCTTCTTCAGGACACAAAGAACCGTATTGAGTCTAGTAACACAAAGAATCTAAAAGATACTTACATTTTTTTCAGTCAATGTTTTTTAGGGAATCATGAAGATATACATTTAAAATTAAAAAGCATTGGAAACATACACATAGTGACTAAACATTGTTGTCACGCTATGTACACAAAGGTTAGTTGAAATTTTACAACATGACACACTGCTAATCGGGACACACAGTGCTCATATTTGAAGAAACACAGTGGCGGTTGGTTTTTCTCTTGGTTAAAACTGTAATCGTGAAACTTATCTGGTCAACACTTTATATGTTCACAACTAGCTAAGGGTCTGAGAAGACAAATATGCCCAAGCATATGAAGCCCTCCACTGCTATCCTAAGGTCACATGCCAAAACATTGAGCCCAATCTAGCAAGTAAGGCAGTTAAACATTTTGCACCTCCAGGAGCCAATAAATTAAGGGCTTACGGTCAGTCCTGATTGTAAACTTTGTGCTGCACACATACATTAAAAAATGTTCCATTGCACATGTACATGCCAACAATTCACACTTAATCACTGAAAAAATACGGAATGAAATAACAGTCGATGCATAGAAATTTCAGGCTTTTGAACCATAGGACACCACCCTTTTCCTTTCTTTTCCTCTGCAACAACACTGCACCCCCCAGTCCATACCCACTGACATCCACTTCTATCACACATTTCTCTCCCGTCACAAGTGGTCTCAACCATGGTACAAACACAGTCAGTGTCAGCTCAAAACATTCCGTTTGTCCCTGGCTCCAATCAAATTTACATTTTTATTTTAGTAACCTGCATAATAGTTCCATTTGCCAACCATAGTTTCATATGACCCTGGTGTAAAATTAGGTGAGCCATATGATTGATAATACCTGTTCTTTCTAAACTGGTTCAAGTGCCATTATAATTGAAGTCTCATGGTCATCCTTCAGCTGCATCCCTTTCTTTGAAATTTTATGTACTGGATACTCCACCTCATGCTGACGAAATGTAGGATTTTGTATTGTCAGGCGGTTCCAAATGTGTCACTGGTTTCTTTAGATTGGTGGGGTGCCAGTGTTCTCGGAATGTAAATTGCTGGTGTTTCCCCTCCTAACTTGGAATTAACTTAAGGCCTCATTTATAGTTTGGCAGAGAGGGTATCTTAAGTATGTTGACCGCCCGACAGAGTAAGGGCTGTCAGAGACTTGGCCATATATCAGACGATTGGCACATCAAAGTTCCCCTTCCCACTAATCTCCGTGACACAAATCTACCCAGAACGATGATTTAAGAACAGATTCCTAGCTCCAGATTATTCAGCCAAGTATATAATGCTTCCACTATAATTCTCGCATTCACCCTAGATCCTTGAATAAGCCCCAGGCCTGCACGTGAAACACATGTTGGCTGAGAAACAACAACAGAACTTCAAATAATCAACTAATTTGTCTGTTGTTTGAATCTGTTTATTGCTTTTTGTATAATTACAGTCATGTAAGTGACAGGGACACATTATACAGTGGTGACGTCAGTTAACAATTGTACAGTATAGCAGCGACGACGTGTCAGATGATATTGTTGGCAATACAGAATCGAGACTGAAAGTGCCATGTTTAGCACCTGTAAAATCTAAAGACTGACAGAAATCTAATAATATGTCTGTTATAATGAAGTTGATTCATAATATGTATTAAACATTTGATGAGCTGTTTCAGTGTCCAATGTGCATACGCTTATTGCTAACAATATGATGTTAACCAAAAAACTTCTGAAATTCACCAGTTACAGTTTACTGAGCTAACTAAAACATCTGCCCACACAATGCCCAGTGTTGTCATCAATAAGGGCATATGAGATGTTATAGCAATGTCATCAATGAGGTCATTAAACATGTCATGAGTGATGGAATCTGTAAGGTCATAAAGCAGAGAAGGGTAGAGGCTCAAGTTCTAGTTAGCTCAATAAAGTATCACTGGTGTGCAACTGATGAATTTCAGTGTTTTTTTTGTTTAAAATGTTATGCTTTAAATGACATTTTCACTTAACTATAAACCTATAACCTAAATTTCACCTTTGTTTTTTTCAGTGAATTTCAGAGGTTATTTTAATGTAAGCTAAGATATTATTAGTATACCTAACTATACCTAGCTATAACGTCACCTTAACCCTTGCTCATTTCCAGTGAATTTCTATGTTTTTTAATGTAAATTTAGTTCTTATTACTAAAACCAACCTTCCATGGGTGGCTAACCCCCACACATGGCCAAAGGCTGTGTGCAGCTTGGAGTTAGGCACAAGGCCTGGCAGTTCTGGATTTTTGTACATCTGGCCCGAAGACACTGAGTCCTGTAATGGCTTCTGCAACATTTCTGTTAATGTTGGGGACAGCCAATCAGACAGCTCGCTCCAAAAAAGCTCCCTCAGTCAATCAGAAGGCTTGAAATGTTTTATTCAGCCCAATCGCTAATATACCTATAATTTCGTTACCTTTGTCTCCAAAACTACTGAACGGATTGACCGCTACCTCCCTGGAGCTTTATCTATGTTAAAAGCAGGGGGGCTGCATGGACCCCCCTGCAAACCCAGGGACCATCACATTCAATAATGGCGTGGGCGTGTGGAACCCACCCATCCCGCGGAACTGCCACCTCCCCGGGCTTCATTAAAAATAAATGAGGGGGGGCGCCGCAACCCTGGGGACCACCACCTCCATGGGCATACAGTTTTAATAATGGGGGAGCGTGCAGATCCCCCAGCACCGGGGACTGCCACCACTCAGTGGAAATTACCAGAAAAATGCAGGGGGCCTGGGGACCACCACGTCCTCAAGGCAAATTTGAAGATGGGAAGGGGGATGCACAGCTCCTCTCCTGGAGCCCTAGATGGCCCTAGTGACCGCCACCCCCCAGGGCCGGCTCCTGCAATATCCTGGGGACATTGCTGTTTGCTATGGCTTGGCGGGAGCACTGCTCCTGCCAAGCCATAGCAAACGCTGCTAAACTTCTAGTAAGCGAGAGCAGAAAATGCTCTTGCTTACTAGAAGCAGAGCAGAATTGCTTTTGGACAAAGGGAGCTGCATGGTAGCAGCTCCCTCTGTCCAAAAGCAATGCTGGCTCCCACAAGACGCTGGGAGCCGGCAAGGACCGCAGGTAAAATGTGAGTGACCTGGGTGCAGGGGCGGCTCCTCCGCTAAGGTAGAGGAGCATCGCCCCACTGAGCAGGTCAAAAAGGAATAAATAAATTTATAATAACTCATTGTTATTATTTAATTTTCTTTTTCTGTCCTTCCTCAGCTGGGTAGGGGCTGGAAAGGAGTGATTTGCCCACTCCAAGTGCGCATAATGCTTTGACCGGCTGTCTCGGGCCGGCCAAACCGAAATGCGAACTTTGCATGTTTTCCACCCAGGCTGCAATATCGCCTGGGTGGAGAACATGCCCAGGCTCCCATTCCCTGGCTGAGCGCTGAACCACTGCACTTAGACCAATCAACAATGCTGCATTGCAGTGTTGGGATTGGCTAGTGCTTCCTGCCCTGGAGTCCTGGAAGCTGGCAAAGTGGACCAAGAGGCAACGGCACACAGGCAAGTGTTTCATTTTTTTCATTCCCTCCCCCTCAACCCTCTGCGACCCACCCCCCACCACTGTTATTTACCAGCCACCACTGCCTGAATAGGACCAGAGTACCCACACTACAGGCCGGGCCAAGGGTCGCGTGGCCCCCTCCCTCTTTTATTAAAACAAATAATAAACAAGCATTGAAAATGCAATAGGTCTCGCCTTTGATTAAGTTAAAGCCATTTGCTTTGCTAATGGTATTGTATTGGAAAGCAAATGGCTTTAACTTAATAAAAGACGAGACCTATTGCATTTTTAATGCTTGTTTGGGTTTAGGGGTAAGGGAATATGGTAGTATGGTTGCAAAAAAGGGGGTCGGTTGCCTCCCAAAAACAAAATGATTATAATAATTAAAAAATGGGGGAGGGTTTGGAGGCCTTTCCCCCCATTAAAAATAATTAATACTGTATATATATATATACCTTGATTTCGGGTGGAAATTCAGTATAATGAATTATTTACTATTTTCCTAGCATATCATGGCAGGGTCATAATGTATGTTGAATTCGACTTACTATAAGTTTTATATGTATTCACATAAATACAGCACAATGAAGTATGTTAATTCTGCTTGTCCACCATATATATGTGATTGGATCACAGGAGACACACTAGATAACAAATGGTGTTCCTGTATTATATTTTTTCTAAAAATTATTCAAAATATACTCTTGTCACACTTATGATTACCATTGCGCAGCAGCTGGATGATTTATAAAAATACTATTGTTTTATATTATTTTTTCTCAAATGAACGAATTGATAAGTCTGTTGTTTATGTTCTTGTATGACCTTAAATACATTGAACTCGGAACTTATGGTCATGTGACCAAGAGCACGTTTGCTCGAAACGCGTCATTTTTGTTTGCCCGTAACATTAAAAGATTTAAAATCAACTGGATTCGTGTGGCTCGTACTTACAGGATAGTGGAGATCTGTGAGCTGACGGATAATTTTCACGAGCAGTGGCGCTTGCTCGGAACGAGCCCCGACCCGTTTGGATGGGAAGAGACTTGGCGCCAAACGACGAGAAAGTGAAGCAATTCATGTGTTTCTCTGCCCGCCGGTAAACAGACCCGCCTCGATTCCGGGACACGAACAACGGAGAACGCTACTGAAGCGGAGTGAATCGTGGAATAGACTGAATCATCCAGGTACTTTTCACCGAAAGTTAGAGGTGGAATCGCTGTTACCAGGGTCTGTCAGGGCATTAGCCCGGAGGACAGAATCCAGCTGAACGGAGGTCGAGAGACCACTTTGCATTCTGGGCAATGGAGTTCCTGGAGGGCAGAGAGGCTTCTGCTGCATTAATCTTCAGGAAATTGACAACATTGGAAGGCAACAGTGATGTTGCAAGAACAAGTATATCGACGTCGAATTTGAAACAAAAAGGTAATCTCCTGGAAAGATTACGTAAAAAAGAACTAAGTAGATGGTGGGAAGCCACCTCACTACAGAATTATCTGGATGTCGACCGTATCCCGAGGGGGCTGAGAATTTTCATTGTACCAACGCTGAACAAACCAAAACATGAAGTACTGAAAGCATGGTTAGACAACACCACTGCTTGTTCTAAGACTATGCTACAAATCTTAATTAAAAACGCATGGGAGGAACATAAAGATCTGGTTGATGAAATCCAAAAAATCTTGGATGAGTTAGCGAAAGAGACCGACCAAACTGAAGTGAGTAAAATCCTCTCAACAATGAACGACAGAATTAAGATTTTTGAAAAAGAGATCATTGAAAGGAAACAAAGAAAATTCGAGAGGGATGAGAGAGACTACAGATCAGGAAGGATCTTAACATTTGCTAGAAAGTTTGATAAACTACGTACCAACCTATCTAAAGACCAAGCACTGGGAGCAGTGGACAGAGAAAGATGGGAATCTGGCACCAGTTTGAGTTCAGATGTGGGATCGACAGATAGTACAAACTCATTCCCCGCAGAAATAACGTCTTTTTCCGAGGAACTCCGCCTCATGCAAGAGGCAAGCGAACATTCAATGAGGGGAAGAACGAGATTCCAAGGGAGAGGAAGAGGAAAAACTCAAGTAAAAAGAGGAGAAAGCGGCGCAGGAAAAAACAGCAATACTGGTGTGGGAACCAAGGGCCAGAACCAAAGAGGGAAATAATGGATGAACAAGAACTAACGGTAATGAATCTATCTACTAGAGTTTTGACCCCTTTAGAAGAACAAGTTCTAAAATTAGGATTAAGTTTTTGTCCTGATTTTCCTCTTGATTATTCCCAAACACGAATTGATCTGTACTGCTTTGCACGCAAATTAAAACTATTTAAAATCCACCAACTAAAAAATAGCAATACCAATCTACCAGCTATAACTGAGGCCACTCCCTCACAAACCAGCGTAGATGAGGATAGTGAGATTTTGAGAACACTGTTCAGTCTGAATGAGGAACACTTACTAGCGAACTCCCAAGCCTCTGATTTGTCAGATCCAGTCATTGAGGCTAATGAGTCTACGGAAGGTTCAGGGATAGATACAGGGATCATCACACCATTTAGGAGAAAATCTAAATATAGACCCCAGACTCCCAAAGATAACATAGATATCTTCCTAGAACTGGTCAACCATGACATTTTGCAACTTGTCAGCAAACCTACGATTAATTCCAATTTGAATAAAGCACAAAGGGAAGCACTACGTAATCTACAAAACGACAATAATGTAGTAATAAAGCCATCCGATAAAGGAGGTAACATCGTTTTGTGGAATAAAACCAATTACGTACAGGAGGCCATGAGGCAATTGAATAATCAAACTTGCTATACCAAAGTTGACAAAACCTACATTGATAAACTAAAGGTTAGGCTCTTTAGCCTCATTGATGATTGGACGAATGAGAAACTTTTAAACTGGGATGAGTCAAAATTTCTAAAGAATGAGACACCCACTGTTCCAACTTTTTATCTCCTCCCTAAAGTCCACAAAAATCCTACACAACCTCCGGGCAGGCCTATAGTTTCTTCCAAAAACAGTTTATTGGAAAATGTTTCTATGTATGTTGATTTCTTTTTATCTGAATATGTGAGAGATTTAACATCGTACATCAGAGACACTAAAGATTTTTTACAAAAAATAGAGAACATACATTGGGATACAAACTGTTGGCTTGTATGTTTAGACGTAGAGAGCCTTTATACAAGTATCAGGCATACCGATGGACTTAAAGCTTGCAAACACTTCCTTGACTCCAGAAGTATACATTTGACAAAACACACTACAATGTTACTTCAAATGATCGAATTCTGCCTTGTGGAAAATGTGTTTACTTTTAATGGCTCATTCTACAAACAAATACAAGGAACTTCTATGGGCACCTGCTTCGCTCCAAGCTATGCCAATCTTTTGGTGGGCTTGTGGGAGAAGCAGGTGCTCTGGGGTGAAGGAATGGAACATTGGACTAACAGAGTCAGTATCTGGCTCAGATTCATTGATGATATATTTTTTGTTTGGGAGGGTGGAGAAGATGACCTAGTGTTGTTTCTATCAGAACTAAATGAGAATGCCCTAAATTTAAAATTCACAATGCAGTGCAGCCAAAAAACTGTTGACTTTCTAGACATCAGGGTAACAGTGCGAGACAATAAATTAGAGACTGATTTATTTAGAAAGAGCACAGCAGGGAATTCTGTTCTTCACGCAACAAGCTGCCATCCCCATAATTTCAGGTGGAGCATACCTTTTGGTGAATTCCTCCGTGCGAAAAGAAATTGTAGCACAGAGGAATCATACACTAGAAACAAAAAAGAGATGTCAGATAGATTCCTTGCCAGAGGATATCCGTACATGATGCTGAAGAAAGGTGAGAAAAGAGCAGATGCTATTACTAGAAGCGAGGCACTATACAAGGCACCTAGGAGCAAACAAAATGAAACAGAGGCTCCCATTAGATTGATCACCACCTTTAATTCACAATCTAATCATTTCCAGCAGATTGTAAAGAAAAGATGGGATATCCTGACACACGATAAGATACTCAAACAAAAGTTAGGCCCACATCCAGCGATCACCTACAGAAAAGGTACCTCGATCAAAGATATGATTGTGAGAAGCCATTTTAGTAACACCAAACACACATGGCTAGAAAGAATAGGAGGGTTCCATCGCTGTGGAAAATGTAAAGCGTGCAGCCACAGCACCAATGTCAAAGAAGTAATCCTGGAGAGAACCAAGAGAAAGTGGTATATTCGCAAGAATATACAATGCAGCACAGATTTCGTAATCTATGTAATCACTTGCCCTTGTGGCAAGTGGTACATAGGTTCTACCATGTTTCCAGTGAAGAAGAGAATACTGGAACATTGGCGTGCCATAACCAACAAAGACTTTAGTTATAGTACAGCCAGACACTTTCACAAAGAACATGATGGAGACTGGACCAAGGCAAAGTTTTTTGCTTTAGATACCATAACTAAAGACCCTCGAGGAGGGAACAGAATTCAGGCCCTACGTAGAGCAGAATCCAAGTTCATCTTACAAGCAGGGAGTGTAACCCCTTTCGGGATGAATAATGACGAAGAAATGCATGTGCATTTATAAATTGTTGATAGATGCAGTTTTAGCCTCAAGTAATTCAGTAACTCCTGTTCCAAGCTACATGAGTTCACTGTAGATCTTCTTTTTTAGCTGCAATGCATGGTATTATTGATGAAACTTTTTGTATTAGATAACCCATATACATTATGTAATATGCCTCCATTCATGACTGCAGAATTTTACTTGGCTCTTTGTATGACCCATGCTGTAGATATGCCTGTTTATTGTAAATCCTGTTTTCTCTCGGTAGGGGAAAAACCAGATATACTACATTGTATATTTTTTTGTTGTTTCTATTGACACTGTAATATGTGCTCTAACATAAATTTTATTCTTGTCTTTACATCTAGATGGGACCCGAAAATTGACAGACACCACCGTTACTGTTATCTGATACGAGCACGGAGCAATTGGTGACTATTTGTTTAGCACCATCTCCTTAAGGGTCACAGAGATTTCTATCATAGTATATAATGAAAAAAGCCTGAAACACATTTTTCTCCAGCTTGATAGGGTACTATACCTTGATTTCGGGTGGAAATTCAGTATAATGAATTATTTACTATTTTCCTAGCATATCATGGCAGGGTCATAATGTATGTTGAATTCGACTTACTATAAGTTTTATATGTATTCACATAAATACAGCACAATGAAGTATGTTAATTCTGCTTGTCCACCATATATATGTGATTGGATCACAGGAGACACACTAGATAACAAATGGTGTTCCTGTATTATATTTTTTCTAAAAATTATTCAAAATATACTCTTGTCACACTTATGATTACCATTGCGCAGCAGCTGGATGATTTATAAAAATACTATTGTTTTATATTATTTTTTCTCAAATGAACGAATTGATAAGTCTGTTGTTTATGTTCTTGTATGACCTTAAATACATTGAACTCTGAACTTATGGTCATGTGACCAAGAGCACGTTTGCTCGAAACGCGTCATTTTTATTTGCCCGTAACATTAAAAGATTTAAAATCAACTGGATTCGTGTGGCTCGTACTTACAGGATAGTGGAGATCTGTGAGCTGACGGATAATATATATATATATATATATATATATATATATATATATATATATATATATATATATATATATATATATATATATATATATATAATATATATATATATTCACTGAAAAAAACATTGGTTTCAGGGATGTTATAGTTAGTTGGACATTTCACACATAGAAAACCATAGAAATTCCCCTGTTATAGTTAGTTTAGCTAACTATAACTCACGCCCCCGCAATGCACTGCTGATGACATCACATATTACATCATTCATGACATGGTCAGTGACATCACTGATGACATCACTGATGACACCTCAAATGACATCACTGATGACATCAATGATTACATCATCCAGTGAATGTGTGTTTCTATAAAATGTAAATATGTTTTATATATATATGCCAAGGTGTATTGAAGAATGAATGGGTGTATAAGAGTCAGGATGGATGATTAAGTAGGTGTGTGACTGACTGTATAAGTGAGTGATTAATTGTGTCTTGCTTAATTCATGTGTTAGAGACTGATACAGACATTCACACAGTTTAGGTTGTCAGTTGGTGTGTAAGCAGTTCCATGGTTTGGTTAGAAACTAAATGAGGATCTATATGAGCTATTGATTGCTTGTCTGAGTACCTGTATGGGTGCCTGAGTGTCTGTGTAGGTAGGTGAGGGGTGTGACTCGGTGCATAGATGTGTGAGTGGATAATTCACTGGGTATATGTGTTCAAATCTGTATCTGTGAAGGGCTGTATGGCTGGGTGTGTGTGTGTATGAGTGTCTTGGTGAGTGAATGGATGCCTCAGTGGTACATGTGTGAGCAAATCCATATGTGAAAGGCAGTATATATGAGTGTTGGACTGTATAAATAACTATATGTGAGAGTGAGTGATTGTGAGAGTGCCTGTATGGATCAGTGTGTGCTTGTATTAGTTATTGTATTAGAGTGTAAGTATGTGTTAGTATATGTTTAAATAAGTGACGTGGTATGTGTATAACTGTACAGGTGAGTAAATGAAAGTGTGATTGATTATTTCCATTACTGACTAGGTGTCTGAATAACTCTATGAATGAGAGGCGGTGTGTGAATGTCTGTATAGATATGTGAATGGATATGATAATGCTGTATTGATGGCTGACTGTATGTATGAGTGACAGTATGGGTGAATGAATGGATGTGTGTAGACCTAGGAATTAGTGAGTGGATATGTACTAACTGTTATTGGTGTGTTCATGGTTTCGAAAATTATAGTCTGTATTTTAGAGTGGGTGTATAAAGTGTTATATTAGGGTCTGATGAGGTGCATCAGGTTTTGACGTGGATGATGTCATCAGTGATGTCATCAGTGATGTCATTTGAGATGTCATCAGTGATGTCATCAGTGATGTCACTGACCATGTCATGAATGATGTAATATGTGAGGTCATCAGCAGTGCATTGCGGGGGCGCGAGTTATAGTTAGCTCAACTAACTATAACTGGGGAATTTCTATGAGTGAAATGTCCAACTAACTATAACTACCTGAAACCTATGTTTTTTTCTGTGAATTTCAAAGGTTTTTCCAATGCTAATTTCTAACTATAATGTGCCTGAAACCTATGTTTTTTTTCAGTGAATTTCTAAGGTTTTTTAAATGCTAATTTCTAACTATAACATGCCTGAAACTTATGGTTTTTTCTGTGAATTTCTAAGGTTTTTTAAATGCTAATTTCTAACTATAACGTACCTGAAACCTATGGTTTTTTCAGTGAATTTCAAAGGTTTTTTAAATGCTAATTTCTAATTATAATGTCCATTAAACCTATCTTTTTTTCTGTGTTTTTTAATTATCAACGCATTCTCAACTTGGTGAAAACTGCAAATCTCACCACTCTTCCATCGATACCTTACGCCAACAAAATCGGCACAAACGAAACCCACAACTAACACTAATGAAATGCTAAGTAGGCTTACCCGTGCAAAAAAAACACGAAAACACCACTTCTCCATATTTTCAACGACCAGCCAAATCTGCAATGCGATCCAAAAAGCAGGCGATAAGCCAAGTTAGCAGTAACAAATTAACATCAACCTTTAACTGGTGTAAGGAGGTCGACTATCTACTCCGTGAATTGGACCCAACTCACAGCCACATCTAAAGACCAACACGTGATAGAGCTACTGATCATGCAGGTCCAACACGCAACAAGACCACAACACCCAGCGCCACCACCACCAGAACCTCCCCCCCACACCACCCCCCTACTACCACCGAGGCAGCGCAAAACAGGACAACGGACCTTCCCAAAATGCCATGCCCCTCAGCCACACAATAGCTGAATGTTGGGAGATGTGGCAACCAACTATATATGAAGGAGGCAAGTCACCCATCAACAATAAAGCACACAATGCCAAGCGTAACGCTGATGTGCTGCACAGACCTCACTATGAAAAGCACAAACCTATCAATGTGGAGATATACTATTGATACCTGTAGTGTAGTGTACAGTGGACGCAACCATGATACCTCAGGCAGTGGGGAAGATCTCGGTCATGTAGCTGTGTTGTCCTCCCCTGGAAGCGGAAGCAGAGTGGGCTGCTCCAACGTATGCCACTCCAGCGTAGGAGTATGAATAAATAGGCCAGGCCCCAGGCGTGGTTCACTTGAGGGAAGACCAACGAGTCTGTCACAGCGGCAGCCCTCACCCTGGCACGTGGCTGTCGCCATAACCGCGGGCCTCCTCGACACAGGCCCCATGCGAACCCAGCGGCACAGCCCCGCAGACTTATGTCTGTACCGACTACTGCCTTCGATCTACACTGCGAACAGCAGCGCTCACAATTCAGATGCAGTGGCGATTGCAGATGTCGCAGTCCAGTTTGCAAGACACGTTGCTCCCAGTGCGGCCCGCCCAGACCATACATCATCGCACGGTGCGCACACACTGTGTGCTTCAGGTACTACTAACTCACTGCACCATAAGTCATCGTCACATGGCTGTGCGCCCATGCTGACCGCTGCCTCCGCCCTACACTGGGATTACACGGTTCACAATTCAAGATTAGTAGCGACGCAAATTGTGTAAGAGACTATAATGGGTTAAGAAGACCAAATGCTCCCAATCTGTGCGGCTCAAATCAACGTCACCTGCCTGTGGGCCTTTGCTGACCGCTGCCTCCGGCCTACACTGTGGAAGACCGGCGACACGTGGTGCCAATAACCGTCTTCAACACAAGCCGATCCCACATGTGTAACTGTGTCATGAGTCCTGAATGGCAGCGACCACAGCACCAGACTCCCTTCGATCAGTGAGGGGTATTTCCATATGGAAGGCCGGCAACACGTGGTGCCACTGAACCTGCACTACGCTGGCCAGTGGGGCCACCAACGTATGCACGTGGCTGTGGACCCTTGCTCACCGCTACCTCTGGCCTACACTGTGGAAGACCGGCGACAAATGGTGCCACTAACCGTCTTCAACACAAGCCGATCCCACATGTGGAACTGTGTCCTAAGTCCTGAATGGTAGTGAACCCAACTCCGTGAGACAATCACAGCACCAGACTCCCTTCGATCAGTGAGGCATATTTCCATATGCAACGGCTGCGACACGTGGTGCCACTAACCCTGTTCAACACAAGCCGAACAATCCCATATGTGGAACTGTGTCCTGAGTCCTGAATGGCAGTGACCCCAACTCTGTGAGACAACCACAGCACCAGACTCCCTTCGATTAGTTAGGCATATTTCCATATGCAACGGCGGCGACACGTGGTGTCAATAACTCGTTCAACACAAGCCGAACAATCCCACATGTGGAACTGTGTCCTGAGTCCTGAATGGCAGTAACCCCAAGTCCATGGCAGCGACCACAGCAGCATACTCCCTCTGATTAGTTAGGCATATTTCCATATGCAACGGCGGCGACACGTGGTGCCAATAACTCTGTTCAACACAAGCCGATCCCACTTGTGTAACTGTGTCCTGAGTCCTGAATGGCAGTGACCCCAAGTCCGTGGCAGCGACCACAGCACCACACTCCCTTCGATCAGTGAGGCATATTTCGATATGCAAGGCCGGTGACACGTAGTCCCACTAACCCTCTTTAACACAAGCCGATCCCACATGTGTAACTGTGTCCTGAGTCCTGAATAGCAGTCACCCCAAGTCCGTGGCAGCGACCACAGCACCACACTCCCTTTCATCAGTGAGGAGTATTTCCATATGCCACTACAGACTCCAGTAGGCAACTAACTATCACAGTCCTACACCCTACATATTATCCTTTTAGTATCCTCGCTTCAAGAAGTTTTTTTTATATCAGTTATAGCTTTACTACAATGACCAAATTAATCTTCAAATGCAAACTAACATGGAATAGCAGTCTACACTACAGGCAGTACAGCTCGCAATTCCAATTTTAAATGCTAATTTCTAACAACAAGATTGTACTCAGAAAATAAAACACTTCGTCAATGTATTCTATAGTTATTTCATCTTTTCATCATACGCCTACACTGCACTCAGTAGGGCTCACAATGAAAATACTTTCTTCATTCATTAAGAGTCCACTTGGCAAGTAACTATTACAGGCCTCAAATCGACATAATATCCTTTTAGTATCCTTTCTTCTTGACATTTTTTTTTATATGTTATAGCTTTAGTACAATCACCTAATTCATTTTCATGTACAAACGAACACTCAGCAGTCTACACTGCGGGCAGCAGACCTCGCAATTTTAATTTTGGACACGTGGTGCCAACTAACACTGTCCAACACAAGCCGATCCCACATGTGTAACTGTGTCCTGAGTCCTGAATGGCAGTGACCCCAAGTCCATGGCAGCGACCACAGCACCAGACTCCCTCTCATCAGTGAGGCATACTTCCATATGCAAGGACAACAGCACGTGGTGCCACTAACCCTGTTCAACACAAACCGATCCCACATGTGTAACTGTGTCCTGAGTCCTGAACGTCAGTGACCCGAACTTCGTAACAGCGACCACAGCACCACACTCCCTTCGATTAGTGAGGGGTATTTGCATATGGAAGGCCGGCGACAAGTGGTGCCACTGAATCTGCACTACGCAAGTCGGTGGGACCACCAACGTATGCACGTGCCTGTGGGCCCTTGCTCACCGCTACCTCTGGCCTACACTATGGTCAGCACCCCTCACAATTCAGATAGAGTCCTGATTCCACATGATGCAGTCCAGTAGCCAAGACACATTGCTCCCAGTGCGGCCCGTCCACACCAAGCATCATCACAGGCTCATACAGTCTCAATGCTTCTGGTGCCACTAACCCTCTTTAACACAAGCCGATCCCACATGTGTAACTGTGTCCTGGGTCCTGAATGGCAGTGACCCCAAGTCCGTGGCACCAGCCACAGCACCAGACTGCCTTCAGTCTTATTTGTTGTTCTTTTCTTTAAATAATTTATTTTATATGTAAATCTATACATAGGCTGTCTGGATTTCGGTTAAAACCGACTCTGACCGAGATTACCCTACCGATT